>NC_068999.1:33575896-33583019 GCF_001194135.2 Octopus bimaculoides | reverse complement strand
TATATATATATATATATATATATATGCCAACATGCTTGAAAGGCCATAAAAATTCGGTCAGATGCATAAATTAGACCTGACCAGGTGGGTTTTATTCTTCCATATTTCAATATTACAAATAGTTGTTGTGTACATTTAATAACTAACAACAGGAGTGACGTTTCCTCTCTGTACTACCACTACTACTACTACTAAACAATTATGGTTATGGTGGTGGTATGTGTTATGGTGATAGTGATTGTGGTGTGTGTTGTAATGGTAGTATTAGTGGTCGTGATGGTAGTGGTAATTGTAGCATAGATAGTGATAGTGGTAGTATTAGTGGTGGTAGTAATGTCATCAAACTTTTCAAGTTCCACTTAGAAAGGAAAGTGAGAGTGATGAGGGGAGTGCTGGCCTCCAGTAAATTCGTTGAAAGGTACTTGAGAATGACGAGAATGGCTTTCTTGAATGGATTACTCTCAATATTCACCTGTAGACCTTAAAATACCACAGGCAGAGAGCACCTCCCCATAATAGTCAGACTATTCCTGAAACATGTAGGAATCGTTGATTGGCATTAGGTGGCTAACCCACCAACATGATTTCTTTTTGACATTTGAACACCTTTATCTCCATTACCTTTGAATATCAAATGGTTGACTTTTTGTTGGCGGCTTTTGAATACATACCCAGCTTTTGCTTTCCTCAGAATCACATCCTACTGTCCCTAAACTTCTTCCGTATGCTGTCAGTTCCGTCCTCCAATTCGCCATACTTTTTTCAAGCAATCGCTCAACATTCGATGCAATATCAAATAGGTTCATACATTCCATAATCCAAGAATGTGGGATCATATCGTACGCCTTACGATAGTCAATCCATGACATGGCTAAGTTACTTTTCCTCCTCTTGCAGTCTCTAAGTACAGTTTTGTCTATCAGGAGTTGATCCTTGGTACCTCTGCACTTATGCTTGCAACCCTTCTGTTCATGTGGCAGGACTCCATTTTTTTCAGATGTTCGTA
Organism: Octopus bimaculoides; assembly: GCF_001194135.2. NCBI lineage: Eukaryota > Metazoa > Mollusca > Cephalopoda > Octopoda > Octopodidae > Octopus > Octopus bimaculoides. Next base: position 33,582,013 of record NC_068999.1, on the reverse strand, counting down.
CATTGACTCTGCGAGTATTCCAGTCAATAATTTCCACATAAGTGGCAAACAGGGTATCAGCCTGAAATTGTCTACCTTATTGCTTTTTCGGTGTTTTTCAAGCACAGCTCTGTCCTACCCAATGTCAACCACTCTGGTGTTACTTGGTCGGCATTTAACAAGGTTTTCAGTTGTGCAGCTATTCGTGCAGGAAATTCACCAAATCTTTTCATCCGGTAGCCTTGAACTCCATCTGGTCGGGGACCTTCCAATTGCTCTTTTTTTGCTGATTTCCTTCACTTCCCTAACTGAAATGACTAGTTCTGTCTGTTTTGGACAGACTACTGTTTGTTTCAGTTCTTGCAACCATTCAGCATACTTCTTGTGATCCTTGTCTTTTCTCCAGATGTCACTCCAAAACCTTTGACTTTCAATGTTATTTGGTATCAACTTTTCATCTGTACACCCTCCATTTATTTCTTTATAGAATCTCTTCTGATCTACTCTGAATAACCTATTCTAGTGGCAACTCTTCATTCTTTGGTCGTATCTTACCATCTTTGCTTTTTTTGCAACGAAGCGCTTTTTCAGTTCCTCTGTTACCACTTTCAGGCCCTTTATTATACTTCTTTTTCAGTGCCCTGTAGTTTTGTTCGCTTTTAAGGTTCCCCTTCTCTTTTCTGTCTAACACAGAGATTTCCTTCGAGAGCATGTCTAACTCTGCCTGGATTCTTCTTTTCCACCATGGATCTTTTCTTTTGTCACTCCCATTATGTTTCTTTTTCTTGACATCAACACCCACCTTTTCTACTGCAACAATACTTCCTACCTTAATCAAATTATTTGTTTCTGTGATGTTTGTTCTGATGTATTCCAGAATTTCATTGACATTTTTCGTTTTTTGGTTCAATTTCCACCGATCAACATTTTTAAGGTCGCAAATAATGTCGCTATCGTTCTCCTGTAGTCTTGCCTTTATTCTGTCTTAGATTGCCTTTTGTTCATCTGTCATGTCACCATTAGTTTTATTGTCTTCTTTCAGATCATCTATATGTCTCTCATCAAGTAAACTACCACTGCTCCTTTCCTGTACTATGAGATTACTTTTATTAGTAAGAACTGTATTTTCATCGTTATCTCTGCTGCTATTTTCCAATACCCGTCTTTTGATAGCTTCGAGCTCTACTTCTATGAACCAACGATTTTTTTCTTATTGCTCTTGCTTGATCACATAATCTCGGTTCCGTGAGTTGAAACAATCCCTTTTCTCTCCAATAATCATACATACGATGTCGGTAACCCCTAATTTGAGCATCATTTTCATCTACATGGTTGCTCAAGTAATAACACTCCATGACCACAGCATTAATTTGCTTGTTCCATGTACGCCGTGTATGGTGGTCCCTTTCTGGATATCGACAGGTCTATAAATAGTTTCGGTAGATGGTGAGGAGGTCAACAATAGATATTATTATTATTATTATTATTATTATTATTATTATTATTATTATTATTACATGTTTGACTTTTGCTTTGTATTTGTACAAGTTGACTCCAAGTCTCACCCAGAGACCTCAAGAGACAACAAGTTAGAAGTTCATGCTGGTGTTATGCCTAGGGTGTCATATATTTGGTTTTGCACATAGTATTGTTCGAGAGAATGTTTCAGAAAACATAAGAAAATTGTGAGTTTGTTTTAAAATTTGAGATTATATAGACAGTATTTTACGTAGGGTATGGGCAGTTCCCATGAGCACTATCTTTTGAATTTCTGCCATTTTGGAGTTTCCTAGTATCTGAGCTGGGTGGCAATCAGCCCCTTTTGCTAGTATTCCTATGACAACAGGTATTGCTATCATTCCTATGACAACAGGTATTGTTTTAGTCTTGACGTTCCACATTTTGCCAATTTCTATTTCAAGATCTTTATACTTGCTCAGTTTTTGGTAGGTCTTGACAGATACATTTATGTCGATTGAGACAGTCATCAATGAGGCATGATTTTTATCTGAAGTCTTTCAATATAATGCCTAGCCTATTTGCATCTATCTTTCTTTCAGTTTGAATGGTGAAGTTCCAGACGAGTGAAATGTGATCATTTTCAAGCACTGGGAGTGATTAGTGTTCCCACCAGTTTTATCGTGGGGCAGGTCTAGGTTTTTGCAAATTACCCAGTGAATATTTTGTGCTGCTCTATCATACCTGTTGAGGTACTCTGTAGGCGCAAGAAGACTGCACATGGAGACAACATGATCAATGGTTTCATTTTGTTGTTGACATACACGACATGTTGGGCTACTGCAGCTCTTTGATATGTTGGCCTGGTAGTTTCTTGTCGGTAAGCATTGATCTTGTGCTGACATGATAAACCCTTCTGTTTCTGATTTTAAGCCAGAAGACACTAACCATTGATGGGTAGGGGTTTTGTCAATATCAGCACTATTAGCTCTTTGGGTATTTGTCATTGAGACGTTTTTCTTGTCATTTATCAGCAAAAATATCTAAGGTAGCAGTTTTAGCACATGTTTTCATACGCTTAGCTTTTTCTGTGCTTGTTTCTAGTACGTCTAATTCTGGAATTTGTTGTATTTTGAATTCACTTCGATATTCCTTTGCCTGTTTTGTTATTGAGAACGATGCTTTCTTCTTTTCATACTTTGAGACAAGTTTTAACACCTAGTCATCAGAGTTTTTCAAGCAGGTGTTCAGGCCAGTTGTGGCAATCTTCATTATTAATTCCAGTTGTAAAAGTCCACGGCCACCCTCATTATTATTATTATTATTATTATTATTATTATTATTATTATTATTATTATTATTATTATTATTATTGTTATCATCATCATCATCATTATCATCATTATTATTATCATTTTCATTATTATCATTATTTTTATTATTATTATTATTATTTTATGTTTGACTTTTGTTTTGCATTTGTACAAGTTGGATCCAAGTCTCACCCAGAGACCTCAAGAGACAACAAGTTAGAAGTTCATGTAGGTGTTATGCCTAGGGTACCATATATTTGGATTTGTACAGTTTTGTTCAAGTGAATGTTTAAGAAACCATAAGAAAATTATGTTTGCTTTAAAATTTGAGATCACATAGACAGTATTTTACGTAGGATATGGGCAGTTCCCATGAGCACTATCTTTTGGACTTCAGCCATTTTGGGGTTTCCTGGTATCTGAGCTAGGTAGTAATCAGCCCGTTTCGCTGTCATTCCCAGGGCACCTATGACAATAGGTATTGTTTTCGTCTTCAGATTCCACATTTTGCTAATTTCTATTTCAAGATCTTTATATTTGCTCAGTTTTTGGTAGGTCTTGACATATTATTATTATTATTATTGTTATTGTTATTATTATTATTATTATTATTATTATTATCATTATTGTTGTTGTTGTTGTTGTTGTTGTTGTTGTTTAAGACACTCAAGCGAACGTCTTTTGTACACACTCCGCAAAGAAAGGAATTTTTATCTACTTTACTTAATTTTTTTCTTTTTTTACTTACAGTACTATGAGAAGGGGCCTGCATTGATTTCTTGAAGTACTAACTCCAAGAGTTTTGGTATTTACTGAATTATTGAGTGAAAAAATAATTCCTCTTGGTTATCGTTTTCTTCAACTGTGTTTTTTACTATTTGTAAAGCAACAGTCAAATACTAGAATCAATATAATATGATGTTCAATGCAGCCCGGATTTATAACCTTGTATTTAATTAAGAAACGATTACGATATTTTGAGCTAACTCCCTTTATATATCGATTTCAAATTTTTGCAGAAGGCCAGCAACTTCGGGGTAAAGGATAAGTCGATTACTTCGATCCCAGTGTTCAACTGGTACTTATATTATCGATCCCAAAATGATGGAAGGCAAACTAGATCCCGGCGGCATTTGAACTCAGAACGTAAAGTCGGAAGAAATGCCACTAAGCATTTCTCCCGGATCAGTAACGATTCTGCCAGCTCGCCGCCTTACTCGGCATTTATATATTGACTCCATACACCTTCACTGTGGTCGACTTTATGTTTTACTCCTTCAGAGATTGATGAATTATGTAATAATAAAATATCTTCATCCCAACATTTGAAACCGGGTGTTTAAGTTAATAATCGATATAATTAACTAGGACCCCACCGCTAATTTCTGACTAATTTCTGGCTTTATGTCACTGCTAGAAATTTGATATTCGTAATCTGATGCACAGCAACCAAAACTTGTAAAAAAACCAGTTTAATACCGAATTAATAAACATAGAAGGAAACTTGTCTTCAATAAAAGAAGACATATTATTGGTTTCAAATTTTGGCACAAGGCCAGCAATTTTGGAGGAGGTGTAAGTCGATTAAATCAGACACGGTGCTCCACTGATACTTATAGACCCCGAAAAGATGAAAGGCAAGGTCGACTTTTGTGGAATTTGAACTCAGAACGTAAAGACCGACGAAATGCCACTAGCATTTTGTCCGACGTAATAACGATTCTGCCAGCTCTCCGCCTTAAAAGAAGACAATATTAACTGATAACGAAGAAACCCGATAAATGACTTGTTCTTACAAGAAAATCACAGAGGCCTACAGAAACCGAAACCTAGAATTAAATGTATGAACTACAACGAGTAAACAAGTACATTAGGAATTCGTGAGAAACAAGGGCTCCATTATGTCAAAACATAGAAGTATATATAACATTATTGGCGTGCTGCAAAAGACAAATGGAAAACGTTCTTATTCTGAAAACCTCCTCATCCGTTCCATCTGGTTTCTGAGGATATTAACAGCCATAATTCAATAGACATGTCAAGTTTCGAACACGGATCGAGAAGTCAATTCGGGGACAAAAACCAACAAACTCCACTTAATAGAAAATATTGAATAGGCAGAATCATTGATCATCGACGATGTAAACGAGCATACCAACCCGATTTAGTATTCGAAAGTAATCAAATGTGTAAGCGAGTTAGATTTTGACTCAAATACTCGAACAGATTATTGCTCCATATGTATTTGTATTGATCTCATTATCACTCCGGGAAAGTTTCTTTCCGACACCGATTTCAACATGAACACGTTAATTAGGAATAGTTAAAGAAGGCTTAGGGGAATCACCCATATATAATGAACTAAAGTAGAAAACTGATATACTTTCCCGTTGGTTTGCTGAAAAAAGAAATATAACCCTGGGTTACCATCTGGACCCAGAAAAGGTACTTTTGTTTACATTCAAATATGAACTATGTTTAAGATTGTTCCGTGTGTATAGATATGTATGCCTGTATGAATAAAAACATACATACAAGTGTGTATATATACATATATATGTATGTATAGATAATTATATATGTATACATATATATATATATATATATATATATATATATATATATATAGGTATACATACAAATGTAGATATATATAAATAGATGTGTGCGTGAGGAAGTACGTGTAGGCGTTTATCCATATATACATACAAACACATACTCTTAGAGAAGCATTGAGTCAAAAATACAGCATAGACACATACGCAAACACACAGATATATATATACATATATATACTTAACTTACATGCATATATGCTCATGTGTATGTGTATGTGTGTGCGTGTTTGTGTGTGTGTGTGTGTGTGTGTGTGTGTGTGTGTGTGTACACGCATACATGCAGGATAAGGAAATCTTTCTTGGTAAAAAAAAATTCCTAATAATAAGGAAAGAAATTGGTTGAATCGCCAAAGTTCACACTTTAGCACGAAACTAAACAGAGTTTCCTGTGATTTTTTTTACCAAGTAAAATAAGGAAAATAACGAGAGAAAGATGGAGAAACTAAGGAATGGTTTAGAAATACGGATTAGAAGGAAAGGCAGGAAACAATTGAAAAGAGATGTTTTAATAGCAAATGTAAAATAGACGAAGAAAACAGAAACACAAATTGACACACGTGTACATGTGTACGTTGGACACACAGTAACATGTATATATATATATATATATATATATATATATATATATACATACATACATACATACATACATTCATGCATATATGTATATATGTGTGTGTATATATATGTATACATATGCACACACATACATGAATATATGTATATATATATATATATATATATATATA
>NC_068999.1:33568974-33572340 GCF_001194135.2 Octopus bimaculoides | reverse complement strand
CTCAGAAGATAAAGATGGTCAAAATGCCGCTGAGCATTTTAGCTCACTGACTCAATAATAATAATAATAATAATAATAATAATAATAATAATAATAATAATAATAATAATTTCGCATTCTGACACAAGGCCAGCAATTTCGGGGGAGCTGGCAAGTCGATTACATCGACCCCATTGCTCAACTGGTACTTATTTTATCGACCCCGAGAAGATGAAAGGCAAAGTCGACCTCGGCTTAATTTGAACTGAAAAGGTAAACACGATCGAATTGTCCCTAAGCATTCTGCTCGGCGTGCTAACGATTCCGCCAGCTCACCAGCTCAACAACAATAACGATGATGATGATGATGATTATAATAATAATAATAATAATAATAATAATAATAATAATAATAATAATAATAATAATAATAATAGTAATAATAATAATAATGATGATAATAATAATAATAGTCTTTCTACTATAAACACAAATGCCTGAAATTTGGGGGAGGGGGATAGTCGATTACATTGATCCGGTACTCAACTAGTACTTAATTTATCGACCCCGAAAGGATGTAAGGTAAAGTCGACCTCGGCAGAATTTGAACTCTGAACGTAGCGACGGGCGAAATACTGCCAAGCATTTCGCCCAGCGTATTTACAATTCTGCCAGCTCGCCGCCTTGGTGGTAATAATAATAATAATAATAATAATAATAATAATAATAATAATAATAATAATAATAATAATAATAATAATAATAATAATAATAATAATAATAATAATAATAATAATAATAATAATAATAATAATAATAATAATAATAATAATAATAATAATAATAATAATGCATTATCAAGCAGTGGCTCTCATGGCTTCTGATCTTAACTGATTGGAAGTGTTATCATGCATATGCTACTAACCCCAAGATTCCGAGTTCGATTCCAGGCAGTGACCGGACTAATAATAATAATAATAATAATAATAATAATAATAATAATAATAGTTATAATAATGACATCGAAAAATACCTTAGGAATGAGAACTCAGGTTCGAAATTTCTCAAAGACACCTGATGAAGGCTGGAGGGTATATCAGCCGAAACGTTGTGTTGACAACAAACAAGATGAGGACAAATATCCGTCAAATGTAAATAATGTAAATAATGTACATATTTTGTCTTGGTATAAAAGATGGGCAATGTAACGATTCTACCAGCTCAATCACCTTAAAATTAATAGCCCTGATGTAGTACAAGGCAGTGGCTCTCGTGGCTTCTGATCTTAATTGATTGGAGGTATTATCATGTACATTGTTTTGACTTGGTATAAAGATAGGCCACAGCAAATATTCTGCTCAATACCACAGATTTGCTTGTCAGTTGTTTGACCGTAACCAGTTGAGCATGTCCCTTAGTGGTTGACGCTCTGTGCATCCCTGATCACGAGCAGGAATAGTTAGGGAACATCATGGCCATGTATCGAGAGGGATTCTTTGGGGTGCCCCACCTGCAGGGTCATGCGTTGTTTATCTAGATATGAGGTCACCATATTGCACACTTATGGTTGTGATGCATGTGCTTGGTGTACCCTTATCAGACGGGTAGTCACGATGGGTATACTGGGCCTCGTATATTTGTACCCCAGTGTCACTTTGATGCCTTTGCTGCTCTCTCACTCAACAACAACAACAACCATGATGATGATGATGATGATGACGACGGTGATGATGATAAATAATTTCTTTTCTTTATTGACCCTTTATTTTAAATTGAACTGGAATATTTCGAAAGTATCATTTAACAGTTCCTAGAACAAAGTAGAAAACCTTATTGTCTTTATATATAATAAACGGCGATAGAGCGAGTAACAACATAATGTTAGGAAAAATTAAACATTTGGTACACAAAGCAAACAGAAATAAACAACTGTTCCCACCACCACATACACACTGAGGAAAGAAGCCGGTATGACGCTGGTCGCCTTCCTCTTTGATAAACTGATGCAATTTCGGTTTTAGACGGGCTGTGGAATGCCGCATATACTTAGCATAATCACTCAGTTGTCCATGAATCTTTGATGCAATCATCAACAAGCTTTAATTGAAGAGGACGACCTAGTGCTCGTTCTCCATCTATCAACACAGTATTTCATTCGTTCTTTCTCATGTCTATTATTTGAATTAAAAGAGTGGAGTTTCGCTGCTGGATCACCGTAAAATTTCAAGTATTCCGTGGCCACTTCTTCGTCAGCGACTTTCTATCTCTCGTTTGCATCTTTCTTTCCTTCTCTTACTAGTTTCGCATTCTTCTTTAACCTCTAACCTCTCATTGCCACAGGGAAGCGCTGCTCCTAACTTATGCTTTATATTGTGAAGGAGCCAAGACACCTCTGCTTCACGATCGTCATGACCAAGGTGAAAAAGAGAATGGAGTGACCTAGTTTGCATCTGGTCTGGTAATATACGAAACTGCGACCGATGATATAAAACAGTCTAAGCAGCAATCACAGTCTTCGACACTGAGACTTGCTGCTTTTGCTGTTGTCTACTGCCTTCTTTTCACTTACGTTTTTCGTCCACTTCTAGACAGACTAACCTGAATCGTCAATTTTACTGACCTCCTCTCCCATTTCATTCTTCGCTGCGGCACCCCACTGTGATCTTCGTGAGTCATTAGAACTTGCATATCTACACAAACCCCACCCGACCACATACTGTGGCAGGTCATCTCCTTCCTCTACTGTGCCGCGCAAAGGTGACAAAGTCAGCCGTACTACCGATATTTCTGAATATGAAAGTTACATTTCTTTTCTTTACGTATTGCAGCACGACTCCGTGGGTAAGTGTGAAGCGAACCAGCTACCTTCTGTCTACTAGCCTCGCCTTTGAGAGATGTAGGCTAATGTCAGCATAACATCAATTTTGAATTTTCTCCTTCAATTTTTTATCTTCATTTTTTTATTTTTTATTTTTTTGGTTCAGGAACTTGGTAGGTTGCCTCTGGCATCATTTTCGTACTCCTTCTGCTGTGCTTGAGGTGTTTTTGATTCGAGTTATTTTGAATGGGTAAAGTTTGCAAAGAGTGTGCGCAGTGTGATTGGTGTCAAATAATTGATAATTACCTTTTGCTTCTTTCGGTCATTAGATTGCGGCCACACTGGGGCACCGCCTTGAAGAACTTTTAGTCCGAATCGACCCCAGTACTTATTTTCTAAAGTACTGGTACATTTTCTATCGGTCTCTTTTGCAGAACCGCTCAGTTACGGGGAGGTAAACACACCAGTATCACTTTACTGCTTGTCAAGCGATGGGGGGATGGGGAAAACACGGACACAAACACACACACGTACGCATATATATATATATATATATATATATATATATA
>NC_068999.1:33561103-33568503 GCF_001194135.2 Octopus bimaculoides | reverse complement strand
ATATATATATTTTATTTATTTATTTATTTATGTGTTTTAGCCAAGTGGCTGCGGTCATGCTGGTGCACCACCGTCATATATATATATATATATGACGGGCTTCTTTCAGTGTCCGTCTAAAACGCCGCTCACAAGGCTTTGGTTGGCCCGAGGCTATAGTAGAAGACACTTACCCAAGGTGCAAATGTGGTTGGGAAGCAAACTTTTTTCTAAACAGCCACGCCTGCGCCTATTATGTAGAGTTGTGATGTATGGTTTGGCATTAATGGTTGCAACCTTATCCAATATGATTTGCGTCCGTTTGAGCCTTGATCAAAATGATTTGTTCTATTTGTTCCGACTCTTGACGTCCTTAGCTCAAATTCCGATTTGGAGGGGGCGGTGAATCTCGAAGCAGATAAAGCTATAAATAAAAGAGTGTAAATATTTGGGATGATTGTAGGCCTATACAGGTAAGTGCACACGTTATATGTACGTACATATGTATGCATAAACTCACATACTCACACACACTCACCCTCACACACACATTTATATAATATGTGTATACATCGCGGCATACTCATACACAGAGGGTGAGGGAGTGTAAGAGAGATAGATTGATAGAAATAAAGTCATACAGGTAGGCATATCTCACACCGTGGGATAAATATAATCAACATACAAAAATAAACCCTCGCACACACATATACACATACTTGCACACGTACATATCTATGCACACACATACACACCACAGTGTTGTATACACAGACAAACAGAGAGATAGATAGATAGATAGATAGATAGATAGATAGATAGATAGATAGATAGATAGATAGATAGATAGATAGATAGGTAGGTAGATAGATAGATAGATAGATAGATAGATAGATAGATGGGCAGTTACAAAAGAATTATTTTCTCTAAACACAAGTTTAATGTAGCGAATACATTATAAAAGACAAGTTTTCAAACTAAAAGAGTAAAAATGCAATAGAACGAATCTCAGTATATTACTGGTATCAATAAGGTGGCGAGCTGGCCAAATTGTTAATGTACCGGGCAAAATGCTTAATGGCACTTCGTGTCTTTACGTTCCGAGTTCAAATTCTGCCGAGGTTGACTTTGCCTTTTATCGTTTCAGGGTCGACAAAGTAAGTAATTATTGAGAACAGGATTCGATGTAATTCACTTACCCCCTCCCTTGAATTTTGTGCCAAAATTTGAACCAGTATCTTACTGGTATTTATATTTACTTACTTTCTAGTTATATATTTAATGAACTTTGACCCCATAGGGAAAGGAGCTCAGAACAATAAAAATCCAATTAAAATATCCCCACCATTTACTTCATCATATCTCACACCGTGGGATAAATATGATGTCTGAAGGACGACTAATTTTGTTTCCATTCACTGATGTATATTTTCTTAATTGCATTTAGATTTTCTTATCAATTACATATTCACTCCGTTTCCGACCTCAAACACATGCATATATACATACATACATACATACATACATACATATAGACACACACATAAATACTTAAACACACACATATGCACATTGAGAGACATGATTTCATATTTTGTATTCATTATCAAAATTAGGTTTTTAATTTCTATTTGTTAACAAAACAAGAAGTCGAAGATGTTTGAATGAGAAACTTAGTTTCAGCTTGAAATTGCCTCGCAGCTATTCATTCAACTTCATCGTTTTTAACTGAACTTGTGGCTGATGTTTGTAGTACGATTTTGTTTTTGCTCGTTGTTTTGTTGGATGTCTTTTTCTTCCTTATAATTTGAGAGATTTTGTTTTAGTTTTTCATGTAAAACGAGAGTGAAAGTAAGAAACAGCCAATAATAATAATAATAATAATAATAATAGTAATAATAATAATAATAATAATAATAATAATGATGATGATGGTGATGATAATAATAATAATAATAATAATAATAATAATAATAATAATAATAACAATAATAATAATAATAATAATAAATAGTAATAGTAATAGTGATGATGATGATGACGACGACGACGATGATGATGATGATGATGTTGATGATGGTGATGATGATTACGATGATGATGATGATGATAATGATGATGCAATGCTTCTTGATGCAGTTAGGCGTGCGTTTCCACAGCTCGTTCCATCGAGGGACTTGCAGTCTGAATTCAAGTGACGACCAAATTAGGGCATCTCGCATCTAGAATATTGCCAGACGCCCCAGTCCAGCTATGCGGCCAGTGGAAATTCCACATTCTAGAGGACTACTGATGAAGAAGAGCGATTCACTCATGGCGAAACTCTACATGTTGATAATAACTACTGATCTGGAGAACCGCTAGTCTGGGGGATATGGATAACCCTCAGAAATCACTCTCCTCACAATGCTACAAAGGGAAATTGCCGGTTTGAAATAAACACTTCAGACACGTAAATGTAGTCATCCTGGCCTCTCCACACGCGTTTCGGGTAAAAACATTGCTGACTTTATGCATTTATGTCAAACAACTGTTTTTGACGTGGAGAATAAATCCGACTAACAAATGCGTTCGTATTTTGTATCTCTTTGGACAGGATGTTTAGCCAGGTTGCTTTTTTCTGGTGTGTAATAACGAAAGAGATTACAACTTGAAGACAAATTTGAAGGTGTAGATCAGTATTTCCCAACCTATTCTCCTCTAGGTTTCATTATAACTTCCAAGAAAAATGTATGCTCCACCGGTAGTTGGAAAAAAAACAACTTTATTTTTAATATTTTATCACAAATAATACCAAAAAAACTATCGATAACTCTTTCATTAAATACTGAGTACAAATGTACATTATTGACTAAGAAAAAATAAGTGAATCACTTTAATGAGAACCTTTGTGCCTGGGAACTATGTTACCCTGCCCCACCACAATTTTCCCAAGCCCCACCGGTGGGGCGTATGCCCCACATTGAGAATGTCTGATGTAGACGGTAAAACTGTCATTTAGTGAATTTGCTCAAAAAGGTGGATGAGAAAGGTGAGAATGCCCCGGATGAACGATCATCTCTCAGTATGTACCTGTACGCTGGAGAACCAGGTTGGGAAAGGGCACTCATTGTTATTCATGGTTGTAGGATCTGCACAAGTTTATCTATTAGCCATAGGTGACCCTTACTGGGTCCCTCTCCTTGCTGAGATTGTATTTTTATTTTGTATTGTTGTTACCTTACGAACTAAACCATACAATCATTAAAAACATTATTGCAAAAGCTTAAATGGCTACATGGTTGAACATGGTTACATAACAGAACCTCTAGCTAATCACCATACAATATCTAAGATTATTATTTTGGTAGAGATGGTAAAATATCTCGCTAAACCCCTTACTGTAGATAAGGCGACTGTCTAGTAGAGACCCTGGGAAACTTCGCCTTTAACACTATAAATGATTTAGTTCTTCCTCTACTCTCAAATGGATTTGAAAGTAAAAAGAGAACTAAATCATCTATGGCGCTTGGATAGATGTCTTCTATCGCTGTAAACAAGGAAGATTTAGAAGTTGAACTAAACCGTCCAACTTTCAAATCATCCAGACTGTTATCTTACGAATCATTCAATCAGAGCTGTTCAACTATAATACCGGCGATGATGAACTCACCTATCGATTTCAATATATGAGCATCCAGTCGTTTGATAAATTGGACAACCTACTTATTGAATTAGCCTTGGAAGTCGCTGAATATTCCACAGACATGTGTAGCCTTAAAGAAATTCTCAGGTAGAATCTGTGACACAGCATCTGTGACAAGGCTGAACTTCCGAATTACCAGAACAGTTCACCTAACAGACTTTTATTCAGTTTCCTTCATTTCAAATTCACTGACAAGATTTTAATCTGAGGCTATAGAAAAGACACTTGCCCAAGATGCCACACAGTGGGATCGAACCTCGAACCCAGGACTTCATGACTGCGAAGCAAACTTCTTCACCACCCAGTCATATCTGTATCCAAATACCAGTAATATACCAAGATTGATTCACTCCAAAATACTTCTGTTCCTCCTCTTTTCCTTTCTGCTATTTCTCCTTCCTCTACAGTAATTCGTAATTAGAACACTTACTCGTCTACAACTACAGTCATTGCTAAACATCTGAAATAAGAACAGTTAATTCGTTTCTATAAACGCTGCTAACTAACATTCTCTATTAATTGTTGCTAACGCACTTTCTTTGGTTGTATTGCATGCTAAATCGTTATTACGTGGATGGAAAAATGACTGTAATAGTCTATAGCGTCAAAGATCAGTAACTTTCAGTGAAATATAGCACTCTACATCTTAAAGCTCAATTACTGGCATATCCTTGTTAGCACGAGTTTTTCTGATGATGCTAATGTATAGAGAAGGTTAGAACCCAGTTAACAAATCCATTTCCTTATCCACCGTTTAGTTGTTCGTCCATGATTAATTATAATTCGAAATGTAAAAATAAACGGGAAGTTTCTTTCTCTTCTACCATCAACGCCGACACTAGCACCACCACTAGCAATTTCTATTTTAATGTTGTAAAAGAGAAATAAATACATAATACTAGAAAGGAAACGGGAATTTTATTGGCTAAGAAACAGCATAAGAATTATTTTCGTCGTCAATTTCGTCCTGTCGATTCTGTATTGGATATTTCCCAATTCCATTCCGGGTGAAATATTGCAAATCTTTAACTTCGAAACATATAGGAAAATACAGCTATAAAAATAACTAAATGAGAAAAATCTCCATGTCGGAAATAACAGGAAGGAAAATAGAAAAGCTCTCCAAACATGGGAATATTAGAGTGAAATCTGTCAAAGGACTTTACTCGCTTTAACAGGAAGCGAGCATTCATTTAGCGATAGCACTTCGTAATAATAACGTTTGCGTGTGGGGTGGACGTCATACACACACACACACACACACACACACACACACACACACAAACACACACAAACACACCACACACGCGCGCGCACATACACACATACATATACAGACACATAGACATGAACACGCTAAGACACAAACACACAAGCACGAACGCGCTTTCACACATACACACGTATAACATTCGCAATGTAATAAGGCGAGAATTAGAACTAAAAGTATTATTCGGTGTTTTATAGCTGTGTTTTCCGTCAACACCTATTAATATTGAACTATACAGTTTTAAAGATCATTACAAAGCGGTAACTATTACTATTCTCCCTAAAACTTTCTTCAGCTTTTTAGCAATTTAATGTTGTTGTCCACCGAAAGACTTCAGCCATTAATATATGCATATTGTTTCTTTTGTTTTACTTCTTTTCTACAAAATCGTGTAAGTGCGTCTGTGGTTTTATGGCAAGGGAAGAAAGCCGTGACAGAACGATAGAATTCTCTCTTTCTCTCTCTCGCTCTCTCGCTCGCTCGGTGTCTGCGAGCTTCTCATCTGTAAGCCGAAATATTATAGTATTGTTTCTATTTTATTTTACCATTCAATTAAACGGTGTCTGTTTATTGAGTTATTTCAATAAGTGTGTCGTAATTGTTCTGTCAACGGGAAATTTTAACTACTCAAAATTGGTTCAAATTAAGCTTTTAGCCGGAAGTTGTGCCGCAGAAAACAATTATGGCGTACGTGTGATTGACGCATCGCTCCTGACATGGTTTGCCCACCTTCATTATATTTATGTTACTGTTGAGCGCTAGTGTGTAATTTTCTTGTCAAAAATATGAATGTCGACTTTACAAAAAGGAAGTTGACATTTCCGCCCTATTCCACAGTGACCAGGTGCCTGTTACTAATCTTATTCTCTCTCCTTTACACACTGCTTCTTGCAGATGGCGTAAGAGAAAAGAGAAAAGTCGCTTCTTTTCATAGAAGGAGGCTAATAAGGTTTTGAGTAGATTTGATCCTATCTCACCTTGAACAAGCTGTTGTAAATAGAGAAAAGGGAAAGCAAATGAACATTGCTTCTTAATTAACTAATTTTCTTTTCTCATTCTAATATTCGTTTTATACTCGGACCGCGAATCATGTTAAGATATACATTCGACTCGAAGAGAATGTAAAATGAAAGCATATCACAATGAAAGTCTGCTGGTGAAGTGTGTCTGTATTGAAAAACATATTAATACAATTAGGATTTCAAAGCAACGGAGAATGTGGAGTTGACGGCATTGATAAGGTTGGCGAAGAGTGTGGGTTAGTCTCGATGAAGAAATCAGTGAAAAAGCATTTAAAAGAAGCAGATGAGAAAAGAAATAATTGAGTAGCCATCGGATCGTTACCAATATGACAATCCCAGACGATTAAATCTTCCATTAGTCTAGAAGAATATAGCTTTTTCGCACGAATGACACTTGTCAGGCGAATATTCCAGGAAAGTAGATTTCGCTTGATTTTTTTTGTTGTTGTTATTTTCTGTTCGGTTTTCTTTATATGTGTGTGTTTATATATTTATTTAAATCTTTTTACTTTCAGGGATTTTCTCAATTATAGAGTAATTGTTAGTTTCGCTTCGGATATTTTTCTTGTTTTTATCGAGGCAATTTTATCAGAACCGAGACATCAACACCAATAGCAACCTCAACAACAACAACAATAAGAACAGCATCAACAACAATATCTGCAACATCAACAACAATAACAACATTTTCTCGCTATTAAATGAAATTATTTCCAATCTTTCTTCAATGGATCATTGTTAGAAATCTTTCAGAATTGCTTTACATTTTATTGTGGTAAATTAACATAAACACAATGTCTAAAGATGTTTATAATACACACATGCATATGTACATACATATGTGCATGTGTGTGTGTGTGTGTGTGTGTGTGTGTGTGTGTGTGTGTGTGTGTGTGTGTGTGTGTGTGTGTGTGTGTGTGTGTGTGTGTGTGTGTGTGAGTGCGTGTGTGTATGATAGATAGATAGATAGATATTTCTAAACAAAGCTTGCAGATACAAAATAAGTACTCAATACTTCAAGAGAATGTTATATTCTTTGTTAGGTGAGTGACGTAACATGCAAAAACATTTCCTTTTGTGGATATTGATTACTTTTTCTTACCACTTTCCTCACACTCTATCTCTCTGTCTCTCTGACTCTGACTCTGTCTCTTTCTCTTTCTCTCTCTACCTCTCTCTCCCTCTCTCTCCCCCCTCTCTCTCTCTCTCTCTCTCTCTCTCTCTTTATCTATCTATCTATCTATCTCTTTCACTGTCTGTCTGTCAGTCTCTCTCTGTTTTTCTCTCACTCTCCTTCTCTCTTTTTCTCTGTCTCTTATTCTCTCTCCCTCTAAATATATATACGCATGCATGCATGCCTGCATGTATGTATAAATTAATTTCTATAGCATGTGTATATTTTTACATTGATATTTGTTTGCATATGTAGGCATATAATATATAT
>NC_068999.1:33559160-33561065 GCF_001194135.2 Octopus bimaculoides | reverse complement strand
TATATATCATTGCCAAAGGTTTCCGCCTCCATTTCCACTCCACTTTCCACTCTACTTCTACCATCCTACCCATACTCCATACTATTTCCTACCGCCTGATGTGTGCCACCATTCGTTCTAATCTCTCCAAAATACACCTTCTCCCTCTCGCTTATTCCACCTTTTCCCCTCTTTTTCACCTTCCTTTATACTTTCCACACTACGCTTCATAATCCATCTAAATCATCTTTTCCACGGGTTCCTTCATCTAATGAAGAGGACTGCTTCACCGACCTGGGCCACCGACCATCCCACTGGACGCCAGCTCCTGGCCGGTTTCAAGCAGTCGATCATTTTGCAAGCATCTGCCATCGTGTTGTGGACCGGTTTAACATTCGCAGGCGTCCCACCAACTTCAAAACACCTCCTTCTATTGCTCTCCGTCCTCCAACCAGACGCCTAACTACCAACAGACTGTGTCCTCCACTATCCATGACATTATCTCCTCCTACCGCCTCCAACCTCATTGTCCGCACTCCATACACCCCCACTATTTACTTCCCAAAATCCACAAGCCCAACAACCCTTGCCGCTCCATCGTCTCCGTCTGTAACTGCCTCACAGAACTATCTCTAAATACCGCGACCGTGTCCTTGCCCCCCTATTGGCTTCCCTCCCCTACAACATCCATGACACTAACCAGTCTCTTCAACTCTTCAACTCTTTCGGTCTCTTCAACTCTTTCTCCTTCCCTCCTGGCCCCTCTAAACTTTCTTCACTCTTGATACCAAGAGTCTACATACGGTGATCCCACACAATGAAGGACTCCTTTCACCCAAACACTTCCTAAACCTTCGACCCAATCCCCAACCTGACACCCCCACACCTTTTCGTCTGGCCGAACTTGTTCTCTCACTCAACTGCTTCTCGTTCGCGGGAGATTTTTACCAACAGGTCTCAGGAGTGGCCATGGGCCCCAACTATACGAGCCTGTTCGTTGGCTACGTTGAGGCCCAAATATTCTCACGATTCATTGGTCCCACTCCCGAACTATACGGTCGTTATATTCATGACTGTATCCGTGCGACTTCACTCTCCAGCGGACAACTAGACTTCTTCCTCTCTCTTGTACAATCCTTCCATCCTGTCCTTGGATTCTCCTGCACTCACTATTTCTAACACATCCGTCGCATTTCTCGACATTTCGGTCGACATACACCACTCTGCTCTCACTACCTCCATCCACTACAAATGCACAGACTCACACTCAAACCTTAACTTATACTCCTCCCAGCCTACACACACTAAACTCTCCATTCCCTACTCCCAATTCTTCCGTCTGCGCAGGCTCTGCAGTGACAACCATAACTTTGAGATTCAGTCACAACTCATGGCTCGCCACTTCATACTTCGTGGATATCCCCTCACCACTATCCACACAGCCCTTGCCGGAGCACGTTCCGTGAACCGTGCCTCTTCTCTCTCTCTCCCCACACCCGCCCGCTGTTGCCCTCTCCCGCTTACCCGCACCTACCATCCCTCTACCCTTCCCCTCCAATGCACCATCTCCGAGCCTTCCGGCGACTCCATTCCGACCCCTCCACCTCGCACATTTTCCCCAACCTACCCCTTCCCTCTTTCAAACGAGTCCACAACCTGCGTGACCTCCTGATCCACAGTTTCTTCCCTAACCCCATCTCCCAACCTGGCTCGTTCCCCTGCTCCCGCCCACGCTGTCGCACTTGCTCCCACCTCTTCAACACTACTATCCCTTCACTCCTACCCACCTTCTCTCTTCATTGATACCCTCTCCACCCACATCCACACCCACACCCACACCACCACACCCCACTCCCACACCTCCAACTCACACCCACATTCCTACCCTATCTCCACATCCCCACAACATCCCCACGCATCCCCCAC
>NC_068999.1:33555713-33556816 GCF_001194135.2 Octopus bimaculoides | reverse complement strand
GAGAGAAGGACAGAGAGAGAGGAGGGGGAGGAGGGGGAGGAGGAGGAGGCGGAAGGGGAGGAGAAGGAAGTAGAGGAGAAGGAAGGGGAGGAGAAGGAAGGGGAGAAGAAGGAAGGGGAGGAGAGGGAAGGGGAGAAGAAGGAAGGGGAGGAGAAGGAAGGGGAGGAGAAGGAAGGGGAGGAGAAGGAAGGGGAGAAAGAAGGGGAGGAGAAGGAAGGGGAGGAGAAGAAGGAAGAAGAAAAGAAGGAAAAGAGAAGAAGGAAGAAGAAGGAAGAAGAAGGAAGAAGAAGAAGAAGAAGAAGAAGAAGAAGAAGAAGAAGAAGAAGAAGAAGAAGATCCGCTTTCGAACATTAGTAATTCCATTGGCACAAAGAATGTTATCCAAGATTGACCTTGTCCGGGATTTTTCATACTAATGGCTTACTATGATATTGTATAATACCGGAGATGTACTTGCATAGCAAGTGACTTGATCTGAGATCGTGCGCTGAAACAAAAATAATTGCAGCGTGTAAGATGTTTATAAGCCATTTAAGAACATACAAAATACTGTTAGATTCACTTCAACATTTAAATTGCAATTTAATTTGCGTCAAAATATTTTCGTCGCTTTGAAACTTCGTGCTGTATAAAGCCATTCTCCACATACCTTGTATCTTATTATATCTCATTAGTTTCTCTCCCTCTCCTGTTCTCCCTATAAATGTTATTTACTTTCGGGTAGAAATAATGTTTCTATTTCGAAGTTTTGATGATGTATTCTGAATGTACTCATCTTTATCTGGTTTTCCCTGTCAAATCTTGCTAATTCTGAAGATTTAAGAATTATTGAGCTGAGTGAACCTGTTATCAAATAGACTAAACAGGCTGATTGTACATGTTTGTGCATATTATATTCTTCAACAATTTACTTGTAAATTCACCAAAGGAAAATAAATACCTAGCTAGATTGATAAGGTAGTCAAATAGATAAACAGAGAGAAAGATATACAGATAGACAAAAGATACATTTCTTTTATTAGCCACACAGGGCTCAACGAAGATGGGACAAATACAATGTAGAGCTTTTCTTTTTGGGAGGGGGAAGGAAAAAAAAGGGGGGG
>NC_068999.1:33546921-33548262 GCF_001194135.2 Octopus bimaculoides | reverse complement strand
AGTCGGCCTCGTTGAAAACCTTAGCCATATTCGTTTTAAAGAATATGGCTAGGAACGAGGAAGATATGTTTGAATTTTTGGAAATAAGGCTCTAAATAGAGCTATTTCCGATTTGAAAAATATATGTTCACGAAGTATTTTGTGTTATACACAACTTATACAAAATTTTAAAACAAAATAGGTCTTTTAAGAGGTGAAAAATGCAACTTACATGGGAGCCGATGTGTCTACCGTCCGTCCATGATGATAGATAGATAGAAACGAATGGAGACTTTATGAGAATGGAGAACTTCTCCCAGATTAATTTCGAACCCAAATCTAGATTATATAAATCAAAGAATTTCTGAAATTCTTTACTGTAATCTAATTGGCCAATAGTTTCAAATATGAATCGTCACATGACCACTAAAAGCAAACGTCCATTTCAAGATAAAAAATGACATAGTCTTTGGTTTCTAGTTGCCACTTACTCGAAGGAAGTGCATAGACTGGAGGAATTGTCGACCTCGCCGAAACTAATGCATGTTGTTGATTTAAATTTATAGATTTTGTTAGTGGAAAGAAAAGTTGCTCAGCTGGGTACATCACACAGCAATGGCGTATGAGATGTTGAATTATTGTTTCAGTTTTGACTCTACTGACCGAAGAAGGTTGTGGTAAGTTTGAAGTAATTTGTTATGTAGAGGATAAATGAAGGGATAGTGAGATTGGTGGAGACAGGAGTACGAGGAGGATGGGGAGGGGGATAAAGGAGAAGGAATTAAATAAATAGCCGTGTTTAATAATTAGATGATTGGATGAATGGATAGACAGGTAGATAGATAGATAGATAGAGAGAGAGAGAGAGAGAGAGAGAGAGAGAGAGAGTGAGACAGATAAACAAACAGGCAGGTATGCAGACATACATACATACATACAGACAGACAGGCAAGCAGAGAGACAGAGACAAATGTGGTAGGAAAGAAAAGAGACAGATAGACAGCAAAAGATTGAATGACAGTCATACATATAAGTCTCTGGATAGAAAGATATATATAGGGAGAGAGGGGGAGAGAGCAAGGCGGGAAGAAGGGAGAAAAAAGACAACAGCCACAAAGAAATTGACAGACAGACACATAGGTCCATGATAGATAGATAGATAGATAGATAGATAGATAGATAGATAGATAGATAGATAGATAGATAGATAGATAGATTGTTAAGTGTGTATGTAAGTAGGTAAACACGCAGAAAGGCAACAACGTATGCACAAATGTATGTAGGTATGTAGGAAGATTGTGCACGTAGGTAGGTTTACGATGTGTAATTCATGCATATATATACACACATATACATACATAC
>NC_068999.1:33543901-33546715 GCF_001194135.2 Octopus bimaculoides | reverse complement strand
ATATATATATATATACAAGTATATATTATATGTATGTATGTATGTATGTATTTGTGAAGCTGAAGAGCCGAAGATGATTGAATGATAAAGCCAGTGGGTGTTAGTGTAGAACAGTTAGTTACTAAGCATTCATATATTAAGAAAGAATTCAAACATCTTCATAATTTCGAAGAAAGCAGGAAGAAATGATGAACGATAGCGCGTTTAATGATGACTTACGGCAGAGAGAATACGAACTTCCGTTAGTAGAAGATTTTCTCGAAGTGCCTTCTGTATAAAGTGCATATAGTTAAGTGCAACCTACTGAACGTATCGTGGAGAACTGGAATGATATTCATAGTTTTGATAGAACAAACACAGAACAAACTGTATTCAATACACGAATATATAAACATATAAATAAGTATACGTATATATATGTATACATATGTGTGTGTGTGTGTGTGTGTGTGTATGTGTGTGTGTGTGTGTGTGTGTGTATGTATGTATGTATGTATACACGCTCATACAGGCGTGGCCGCGTGGTAAGAAGTTTGCTTCCCAACCACACCGTTCCGAGTGGCCAAGTGTTTTCTAATATAGCCGCGAGCTGGTCAAAGGCTTGCAAGTGGATCTGGTAGATAGAAGCTCAAAGAAGCCCATCATGTGTGTGTGTGTGTGTGTGTGTAAAATACAGCTAAGGAAATAATTTTATTCTCAAACGCAGGATAATGATAATAATATAGCATGAACAGGATAAACTATCCATATTTTGCAGAAAAGTCTGTCATCAAAATATGGATAGTTTATCCTGTTCATGTTATATTATTAGCATTATTCTGCGTTTGAGAATAAAATTATTTGCTTAGCTGTATCTTTCAATACATCTCAACGCTTCCAAAGGGAAACTTTGTTGACTTTCAACGTAAGCTGAATTTTATATATATATATATATATATATATATATATATGGGCAGGGGCTGTGTGTATGAGTGTTTGTGCTTGTCTCCCACCACTGCTTAATTGGTATTGGTTTGTTTTCGTTTGCGGTTCAGCAAAACGTAACTGATAGAATAAGCTTAGCAAAAGATAATAATAATAATAATAATAATAATAATAATAATAATGATGATGATGATGATGATGATGATGATGATGATTCAATTGTGAAACTAATTCAATTATGATAATAATAATAATAATAATAATAATAATAATAATAATAATAATAATAATAATAATAATAATAATAACTTTTGGAGTCGATTTGTTCGACTAAAAACTTCAAGGTTGTTCCCCAGTTTGGCAGCATTCTAATGACTGAATGTGTGTGTGTGTGTGTGTGTGTGTGTGTGTGTGTGTGTGTGTGTGTGTGTGTGTGTGTGTGTGTGTGTGTGTGTGTGTGTGTGTGTGTATGTGTGTGTATGTATATACATATATATATAAATAAATATACATATACACACACACACATATGCCCAATATAACGCAGTCCATGATCACTGGCGCAGGATTCGTTTCCCGTCTTCACTCTTCTTCCATCACTTACAAATAAGGAAGTTATAACGTTTTAGGAAGATGTTTTAGCACCAAACCCCATCCATAGCACTACCTCCGCCCACTTCTCTGCTATCAAAACCACTACAATAACAACAACAGCAACAACAACAACAGCAACAACAACAACAGCACCAGCCACTCCACCCACCACCACAACCACCACTACCATCTCAGTAGCACAAACTCCTGCTGTACTGTCAATAATATGTGACGCTGTTTGTTTTATTAAAGCATCATATAGTATTGCTTTAGACTGACACTTTTAGCTCTTGCCTTCCGGAACCCAACGAAGTTCCACCGAATCCACACCGGGAGCCCGCTAGAAACCTCACTGGGACCCCACCAGTGCCTCAACGGGTCCTTCCAGGGGACACTGTACTTATGACAGAAAATAAACCCGCGTTACCCTATCGTAATCACTTCGTGTGTATACGTGAGTCTGTGTGGTGTACACTGTACACTTGTGCAATGTGAGTTTTCGTTAGTATGCGTATACATATACACACACACACACACACACACACACACACACAAAGCACTCATATAATAGAGGTATCGTGTATATATTAATCACTATTATCATATATCTCTTTTATCTTTTATCTTTTACTTGTTTCAGTCATTAGACTGCGACCATGCTGGGGCACTGCCTTTAAGAACTTTAGTCGAGCGATTCGACCATAGAACTTTTTTAAGACTGGCACTTTTCTCTATCGACCACTTTGGCCGTGCCGCTAAGTTACAGAGATGTATAATCACCAATACTGGTTGTTAAGCGGTGCTGGGGACAATGACACAAACACGCACGCACGCACACACACACACACACATACACACACACACACACACAAATGCATACATACACATACACTAACGCGCGCACACACTTACGCACATGTATGTATATATACATATATACACGATGAGCTTATTTTGGTTTCCGACTTCCATATCCACTCAGAAGGCTTTGGTCAGCCCGAGGCTCTAGTAGAAGACACTTGCTTTATGTATATGAGAGTGTGTCCACCTATTCGTTCAGACTTAAGTATGCATAGAGCTTATATATGTGTGTGTGTGTGTGTGTGTGTGTGTGTGTGTGTTGTATGTATGTATGTATATAAATATATATATATATATATATATATATATATATACATATAATTTAGAGAAAAGAACTAAAGTTCATGAACTCATCCATGAAAATCCACTGTCACATATACAAAAATTTAATAAGTAAATACACTAAAAAGAACTATAATAAAATACAAAGTAATA
>NC_068999.1:33543088-33543505 GCF_001194135.2 Octopus bimaculoides | reverse complement strand
TATATATATATATATATATATATATATATATATATATATATATATATATGTATGTATATATGTATATATATATATGTATTTATGTACAGGCACCTACAAATATGCATATGTATATACATATTTATACACATATATACGCACACATATATATACACATACATACACATACACACACACACATACACACACGTACATATATACGACGTGCTTCTTTGAGTTCCCGTCTACCAAATTCACTCACAAGGCTTTAGTTGGTTCGTGACTCTAATAGAAGATACTTGTCCACGAGGACTGAACTCTGAACCATATGATCTGGAAGCACACTTCTTATCACATAGCCACGTCTGCGCCTATACATATACACACATGCACGCACATGCACACACGCAAATATATATATATATATATATATATATA
>NC_068999.1:33535074-33542216 GCF_001194135.2 Octopus bimaculoides | reverse complement strand
ATGATTAGCCAGACTCCAATTCTGCATCTGCGTCCATAATTCAAAACTAATATATAAGAATGATATTGTGATGTTGTTGTTTGTGCAGCTATTGCTGTCGCTGCTGCTGCTGCTGCTGCTGCTGCTGATGCTGATGATGATGATGATGATGATCATCATCATCATCATCATCATCATCATAATCTCAGGTATTTATTTCATAGATTCACTTCGTGTCTCTATCGTGACGTTCCTCACACAAAAGCCCCGCCATCAGCACCATCACACCACCGTTCTACCAAATCCACCACCAACAACAACAACAATACCAATACCATCACATCCATATCACTCCTAACATCCACATTAAGGATATGTCAATGAAATTCAGGAATATCAAATTCGTCAGAATCTGTTTCATTATTTTCATTACATTTACGAGGAAGGGGAGGAGGAGGAGAAGGAGGAGAAGGAGGAGGAGAAGAAGAAGAAGAAGAAGAAGAAGAAGAAGAAGAAGAAGAAGAAGAAGAAGAATGAGGAGAGGAAGGGGGAGGATGAGAAGGACGAGTTATAGTGATAGCGGTGTTGTTGTTGATGTTGTTGCTGGTGGTGGTGGTGGTGGTGGTGGTGGTGGTGGTGGTGATGGTCCTAATGGTAGTGATGTTGTTGATAGTGATGATGGTAAGCGGAGGTAATAAGTTATAGAAGCGGTGTTGGTGACGGTGGTGTTGGTGGAAATGCTTTGACAGGGAGACACACTAACTTCGGCTCCATTTTTCCCATTAATGTGCATAAAGATTTGTGTTTGATATTTATTATTGTTTCTCGTCCTATTCCAGTCACCAGGCGGCACTGCTGGTCACCACAACGGTTTACATCTGACAACAGTGACACCCTCGGTGTCAGACAAATTTTTATCTCTACTTCTTTTCCTTTCCCAATATGACGGATTCCGTTAAGACAGCGGACAGTTTAGTTTCACACAGAGACGCCATTGGTCATTCACTACATTCCCCTAATCAAAACTCTTTAGTCCCCAACTTCCGCCTCTAATTTGCCCCCGTCTTCTCCCGCTAAGGTTTTCACCTTTCTTTCCTTCTTGATGGAATTATTCGTGTTGTTCATCAGCTTGCTGTAGTTATATATTGTTTTAGATTGTCACTACTCTCCATTTTTGTGTATATCGTTATTGTTATTGTTACTACTATTATTATGACTTACTACCTTAAATATAGTCGTAGTAGTAGTTGTTATGATTGCGGCTTTCTTTACAATAACTGTTCTGAATGCTAGTGAAAGCGCTGTTATTATTGTTTAATTTTTGTCGTTATAGTAATAGATTTTGTAATGATTACTGTTGTCGTTGTTGCATGGAGTGGATAGTGGTAATAGCAACGTTGATGGTGGTTTTGGTGTTGTTGATGCTGTTGTTGGTGTCGCGTTTGTGAAATAGAAATTCCAGAGAAAAACAGCGATATCATGCCAACCGATATGCATTTACAATAAGACAGCTGTGCTTAGTACAGTAGGATCTGACCTCTCTTGTTCATTATGTGTCTGTAATCCTTTTTTCTATATCACAGGAGTCAGTCCTTTCTTCTGTATTACAGTGGGTTTATTCATCTTCCTTTTGTATTATAGTAGGTCTGCCCTGTCATCTGTATTACGGTCAGTCTCTCCATTTTTTTCTTTTTTTTTTTTGTATTACAGCTGGTCTGTATTACAAAATGCTCGTCCTTTTTTTCTGTATTACAGCAGCACTGTCTTTTCTTCTGCACTACAGACATTCTGTTTTGTCGTCTTTTTAAGGGCTTGTTCCGTAGCGAGTGAAGATTTCACTATACAGTACAATCATGGGTAGGCGGAGACACTACATCTTGGTAATATGATTGATCGTTAGCCACTAAACCTTTTTAAAATTTTCTCACTCTGTTTATTGCTGTGTTTCTTTCTGTTGAAGAGCGTAGGCTCGAAATGTAAAAGACTTTCTCGCTTCTCGAGTGTTAAATTAATACATCTGTTTGTTGTTTACACACCCGTCTTCGTCTTTTGTTTTGTTTGTTTTTTTTATAAATTCCAATTGTGTGGGGGTGAGGGTGTAAATGTATGTACGTGTGTATGTATATATATATATATTTATATATATATATATATATATATATATATATACATACATAATCCGAAGACAAAGAAATGATTCGTTACAATTGTTTCTGTACCAGTAGAACGCTTATACGAAGGGGTACCCAAAAATGTTTCACTGGTACATCACATGAGAGAAGATGGGTCACAGTGCGGCTGGCTGTGGCCGATCATGTCGATGCACGTTCGGAATGTTCTGCCGCAGCTCGGACACTGATGGTCTGCTGGGAATGAAGGCATGGAGTTCTTGCGATCCTACTCTGTTCGTAGGAAATTGCACCTCTATTGGTGCATGGAGTGTTGGGGTGGGGCATTAGCTTTGATGGAGGAACATGTGGTATTCTTTGAAGTAGTTCGGCCGCTTTGGTCCTCACCTGACATCCAGCTCTTAGCTGTGGCTCTTCGAAGCTGTGTGCATGCAACAGTAGCTACACCTCGGGCAACGGCTTCCACAGGCCAGCTAAACCATGGTGAAGGTAATCAACTCTCGGTGAGCCAGGGCTTGTTTACCTATGCATGTGAAGACTGGACCCAGCAGACTGTGCGGAGGAAATCACTAGATGTATGCATATGGGCATACATACATACGGGCATACATACATTACGGAAATTATGTTTGGTTGTCTGCGTTTAGTGGGTCTGTGCTTTCATCTGTATTACAGCGCACCTGTCCTTTTTTATGTAATACAGTATATCTGTGCTTCTGTATTATAGATCAGTTTTTTGATATTTTTCGTATTGCAGAGGTCTGTTCTTTCTTCCGTATTACAATGAATCAATCTCTTTTTTTTTATTTTTGTGGCTTTGTCGTTGCTTCCATATAACAATGGAAGCAATCGTTCCTTCTGTATTACAATGATATTGCCAATATGTATTGTTCCATTTCTTCTGGTTCACTTCTTAAACAACATTTCGTTTATCTATTTGTATGTCCAACCTTCTGAAAATATGCTTAAAATCGAAACGTCAAAGTTACTTCAATTTTCTTAATATTTTAAATCCAAAGATTACATTTTGATTAAGCTTCGTCCTGTTACTTGCTATTCACGTCACTAATACATGCATATATATATATATATATATATATATATATATATATATATATATATATATATATATATATTGTGTGTATATATACATATATAGGCATATATATATATATATATATATATACACACACACACACGTACATGTATTATATACATATATTAATGTCGGTATATATGTGTATGTGTGGAGGCGCAATGACCCAGTGTTTAGGGCAGCGGATTCGCGGGCATAGGATCGCGGTTTCGATTCCCAGACCAGGCGTTGTGAGTGTTTATTGAGCGAAAACACCTAAAAGCTCCACGAGGCTCCCGCAGGGGATGGTGGTGAACTCTGCTGTACTCTTTCACCACAACTTTCTCCCACTCTTACTTCCTGTTTCTGTTGTGTCTGTAATTCAACGGGTCAGCCTTGTCACACTGTGTCACGCTGAATATCTCCGAGAACTACGTTAAGGGTACACGTGTCTGTGGAGTGCTCAGCCACTTGCACGTTAATTTCACGAGCAGGCTGTTCCGTTGATCGGATCAACTGGAACCCTCGTCGTCGTAAGCGACGGAGTTCCAACAACATATGTGTATGTGTAAGCTTGCATATGTATGAATGTATACGACATACAACTCAACACACTCGTATTCACACGTATACACCTGTAATATTACATAGCATATACACACATACGCACAGACACTCACCTACATTTATAACCTCATAATACCTGTCATAAATTTATACACAAGCACAGCCACACTTATATACATATGAACAC
This sequence comes from Octopus bimaculoides, assembly GCF_001194135.2. Taxonomy (NCBI): domain Eukaryota; kingdom Metazoa; phylum Mollusca; class Cephalopoda; order Octopoda; family Octopodidae; genus Octopus; species Octopus bimaculoides. The sequence goes on along the minus strand of NC_068999.1, from coordinate 33,538,279 downwards.
ATAAACACACTTGCACAGCAGCAAGAACATACATATATTCGTATTTAACGCCACCTGTCAAACATAAACACATATATAACAGCATAACTCACGCACACACGCGCGTACACGCACACACATACACACACACATGAGCATACACATACTAGTAGACAAGTATAAGCATACTCATGTGTATACATTAATCTAGTTTACACTTGATGTCACACTATTTGCAACTGGACTCTCGTAAACAGCGGGTTACTTCTGCTGTTTAAGGCCTCCCTACTGCTGCACCTTGTCTGCACTGTCACTGCACTCTCATTGCACTCACTGAGACAGATTTTCCCATAAATCTGTTACTATGACAACTATGCACGAAGGCATAATTAAGCAAACGATGAGCTAATTGCAACTCTAGAAATTTAGAGAAACGCTTTTGTCTCTAAGAGACAAGATGGCGATCATGTGATTGCTTTTGGCATGGCTCACAAAATGACGTTAGAACACAGTATGGCGGTGGGCACATATGGCGGCGGAATACATGTTGGCGGCGCGAAATACATGTTGGCGGCGCGGAATACATGATGACGGTGGAACACAGTATAGTAGAACATGCAGTATGGTGTGGAATACAGGATGGCGCTGAAATACAGGATGGCGCTGAAATACAGGAAGGCGGTGGAACACACCATGGCAGTGGAACACACCATAGCGGTGGAACACAATAGCTATGGGGAAGAATACATAATGGTGATAGAATACAGCATGGCGGCGGAATACAATGTAATGGTGGAACACATTGTGGCAGTGGAACACAGCATGCTGATGGAACCCAACGAAGGAACACAATATGATGATGAGACAGACACAACACAGATCTTGACCACATCATGGCAATATGGCAGTAGAACACGCCATAGTCATAGAATCCTTCTAGCATGAAACAGAGAGGGCAGTCGGTTAGTTACAACTGTAATTTTATGACTGCAGGCTCAGTTAGTTCTGTAAGTCGATTAGTTGTTATATCACGTGCCTTGATTCAATTAGTTTTACATTTCCCAGTGGTCTGAGCATACTTTCAGAGAATATAGGATGGCCAAATTGGGTTGCGTCTTGGGTATCCAGCAAATAGCTAGCCAGGGTGCTTGACATGTAGACTAGATTATACGACGTGTAACCTCTGACCTTAAGTTCATATCCTCTTAAATGTGCTGCTCTGTATCTATAACCACTACTAAATTACACTTGTTTCTCAATAGTTCAGTCCACTTAACTGTAAGTAGGTACCACATTGTGATGTAGTTCACTTCTCTGTGCCATTCCGATAGACTTACCGGCCGAAAACCTGCGCTGTGTTCATTACCGAGACAATAAGTTCCATTTTGTGAACATACAATTTATATCTCAACAGCTCGATCTACCTAGCTACACATACGCAGTATAAGGATATATAATTCAATGAACATTATCTAAGACCAAGTAATTTAACAGTCACTAGCCCAATCTGCCACAGTATGTTATAGTTCAATTTACAGTCAACAGTCCAGTCAATGAAGAAAAAAAAAACCAAAGAAAATGACCAAACACGCTCTTCCGAGATGCATTATTACTGTCATCTCATATAGGATGGCGGGTAATCAATGTTACTCACCACAAGGTTTCACCTGATATAAACATAAAATACTTTATTGTGATTTTGGAGGATCATGGGAGAGCGATCAAATCCAGGTAAATTTCACAGTGAAACTGGTCAGATAGGTGTGTAGATGCTGCTCACTTTTAAAAATAAGTCAATTGTATTTAACTATGATGCATTCAGGTTGAAATCCCTCTTTTAGTTCCAAATTTTCGACCAGAATGATTGTAGATCTTCTTAGGAAGGAGCTTTCTTAATATTGATATTTCCTCGTCTCTTTGTATAATATTTGTAGGTTGTAAGCAAAGTTGCGATTGATACTGGCTCGCTCAAAAATTCGCTTGCGATAGCGGAGTTTCTCGCTCATCGTCCTGAGTTGGTGTTTTAAATTGATTAGCTTTCCTTCAAGAGCTTGGTATAAAGAGTTGCCATAAGGTTTCATTAATTTTTGTCTAAGTTAGAGGTGGTGAGGTGTAAACTCATTTTTTCTCCTTACATTTTATTGGTGTAGTTAACCATCCAATATGGTGGCGCACGTTGTTGATGTTTTCTTCAAGTTTTGTTTTCCATCTAAGTTGTTTCCGTTTAGTAATTTCGTTACATTGTTCACTGTAGATTTCTCCAAGGTGTTCTTTAAGAGTAATAGCGGCTGTGTATATAAGAGTATTAATATTCCAGTAATTAACATCACATGATTCCATGTGCTCTTCAGCAATATCGTTGATACACCTTAAACATTAGATCAGTCGAATTTTTTCTCACTCTTCTTGAGAATAGTCTGTTGCTCAATGAAAGTTTCGAGAAAGTAGAAAGATTTTTTGCTAATTGTAATTTTTAAATGTTTTTGAGTTGGATGTACTCCGCAGTCTTCGCTACTGAGTCAGCTAAATTTGGAGACACACTCGAATTTAACGATGGCAGGAGCGGTGGTTTGTTTACATTATTTTTTACTCCGCTTCTGGCAGATTTTGACCGATTTTCAGTGTTTGGGGAGGATCGAGGACCAGATGATTTGTTTTTTTTTTTTTACAGAAGATGCTTGTTGTCGGAGCTATTTCACCGTGAAGGTATTTACATTGGGAAGAGCTTCGTCCCAGAATCGTTTTAACCGCTTCATGTATCCGATTGAAGGGTCATCTCGGGCTTTTTCATAGCACCGAAGTAAATCTTGGTTTAGTTGTTGAGTCCAAGTAAAATGAGAAGAGTACTTACATCATCTTAAATAACTTACTGGTGAAGTAGTTCTGTTTTCATCGGTGGTGACGTTGTTAGTTTCATCTTCGGTGGTGTTAGTTTCAGCCATAATCGAATTAGCGAGGTTCCACGTGGTGTAGATGTATATTTTAAAATCTATGTATGTATGCGTGTATGCATGTATGCATGTATGTATGTATGTCGGTATACAATTATGTATGTATCTTTCTATGCGATCTGTGTACCAAAAACTGGCCTAAGGATACCAATTAATTAGAGCAGACCTAGCGTTGGTTAAATGAATCTGTCTCCCTCTGCTGTTAATGCTATTATAGCACATCTCTCTACCTCTATCTCTATCCATCTCGCATTTTCTCTCCTCTATCTTCTATC
>NC_068999.1:33531445-33534461 GCF_001194135.2 Octopus bimaculoides | reverse complement strand
TATATATATATATATATATATATGAATGTGTGTATGTACATTTGAGTGTGTGTGTTTGTTTGTGTGTGTGTTTGTGTGTGTGTGAATGTGCGTATATATACATTTCTATGTATGAATATGTGTATGTATATATGTAATACATGTACACACTCCTAGTGTGTATACCTATACACAATTCCCTTCCTCTCTCTTTACTTCTCTCCTCCTCTCCCTCCCCTCACTCCGCACCCCACCCCCGCCCTATCTCTCTCTTTATGTATGCATATATTTATACGTGTATGTATGCATGCGTATCAGCTTATATATATACAATGCATACATATGTGTGTGTGTGTGTGTGTGCATGTATGTGCTTGTGTTCTTATATGTATATTTATGACTATGTATGTGTGTATACGTAATGTGTAATATTGTCATAGAGTTTTCTCTCCAATCTCTGGCGTAAATCATTCAAATTAAGGAAGAACTTTACCATTTGCCTTGCAACATATTTCCTGCCATTCTAATAGCTATGGGCACATGTAAAAGTTCGATCAGGCAATGGTAGTTCACATGGATAAGCAGATGTAGCAAAGCCTAATGACCGAATTTCATCATTAGACAACATTTAAGATTGATCTTACCGCGAGTGTTTCCTACACTGAAGTCGGCTTTTATTTTCGCTTATCTTAAAACAACAAAACATAAACATTAAATATCAACTAACTGAACATGTCATATTTTATCTTTTCATGTTTACTATTGGGTTATCGAAGATGTTATTAGTATTGTATATTGGAGGCGAAGATATTAAGAGAAGGTTAGAGGACGAATATCTTCTGGTACACTATATCCAAATTGCAGATACTTACATAAATTGCTGAATATTAAAGATGTTTGCTGATTTAATAAATTAACCAATATTTGGCATTATTGTCTTGTCTTAAGTCAGTCTTCATTAATTAGACCTCTAATTAAAGGTGTTCCACCATTTGTTTTTCTTTCAGAAATTGTTTAAGCCGGGCAACATCATCCGACTTGTTCTTTTTAGAAGACGAAAGGGCATGATTTGAAGAAATTTAGTTACTCTATCTTATAAGTCAAGCGATCACGTTGAGACTCCTCACTGGTTTGTGTTTGGAGTTGTTTCTGAATAAGGTTTTGAATATTCTGTTGTTATCATAGTTAGTATTTCCCTGACTGATGAAAACTATGGTGAAACGCGTTCCAGCCATGGCATCCTGTCTTCTTTTCCATGTATTAGATACATTATCCAATGTCTCCTTTTTTAAGACGGTTGGGTATGGTCTAAGTGAAAAACCTAGAAGGTCGAGCAGCCATGTAGAGATTCCTTCTGTAGAATTGGAGGAACAAGAAATACAATTAAATGTTTTGTTCATACTATTCATACTTCGAATGGTGAGTATCGTTTTGTTCTATTAATAATGTTATGTATCTTTTATACAAGGTTCTTGAGTAATATGTTGGCTGAATGTAGCTGATTGAATATGTAATACGTGTTGGGATAATCGAAATTGTGAGTTAGTGATTAATCTTTATAGAACGTTTAAGATGTTGCTAGAATGGCGGTAGATGTGTCACGTTGCATCTGTTTTGTTCTTGTTAGATGGAATCGTTTTAATTTTGATTCAAATTTCGGGGGATTTGGCAATTTGGTATGCGTGTATGCGTAGTTGCAAATGATGAATGTAATATTAGCTTTCTACCCAAGGTGTTTTATATATATTTCAGATTTTACTAGGCCTTATAACTTTTGAGTTGCCGGGATTTTCATGTTAATTTTCTGGTATTTCATCAAATGAAAGATTCCACTCGGTACATATCATTAGGACAGTTTCGAGGATTTTGAAGCTATATTTGTTGCGCTTACTGATAAGTACCCGTACAAAATAATGTGGGGGAGTCGGTAGTTGAGACAGAGTGTTGCTATTGGCATACAATTCTGATAACTCAATGTGCGAAGCTGAAGGTGTTGTCAGGGGTTAAATATAAAGTAAGTTTAGTTGTTATGGTATTATATCACATTTTGTGTTATATGTACTTTTTTAATCAGAATATGTTATTTACATTTACGTCCACTCTCTCAATGATAATATTCGGGTATGTGTTGAGCTAATGGGGGTGTGGAGTACATAACTTAATGTGGCAGTTAGTCATGATAAAGATGTAATGTGTGTGTGGGGGGGTTCATTGTGTAAATGTTTATTCTATAAGTGTGCATGTGTGTTTCATCTGGCTTATTTATGACATTAATCTTGAAAACCCAGATTTAAATAAACTTCATAACCGAGCGGTATACACCATGGTTCAGGAAAATAAGATCACTCGAGGCTCCAGAGTTCAATCTCCAGTAAAGACAGCATTTCGAAAACAGCAAGAGGGCACCCAGGAGCCATGAATTAGGTAGGTCCAGTTCCCTTAGCGTGTCGAGAATTAGTGGACCGAAACACTTACTTGGTAGTAATTCTTACACTGAAGATTTCTCCAGCTGTCCGCTCGCCTCGTAGCAAGTTTCCACTTATTACTTGGATACCAACATTTCTAGTTTGTCGTATCACATCAGCTTTGAGCAATCGAGTGTCACCCGTGATATCTCTACAGTGGAAGCATCATTTTATATGTCATGAAGCTTCCACCTTCGTTTGGTCCGTCCTGTTTTATCGGAATATATTTGCGTTTCAAAGTGTTTTATGCACGCGCATTCGTGTGTGACTGTAGCGAAATATTTCTTTTCAAAAATATAGTTAACTGCTGCAGCTGCTGCTGCTGCTGCTGCTACTACTACTACTACTACTACTACTACTACTACTACTACTACTACCACCACCACCATCACCGCCGCCACCACCACCACCACCACCACTACTACTACTACTACTACTACTACTACTACTACTATTACTACTACTACTGGAAAGAGAATTGCCTTTAGCTTTAAGCGTGTTGGGAATTTATAATTACATTAAACAGTGAAGAGCATACACATCTTTCTATATAATTTTTTTAATCCACTTTC
>NC_068999.1:33522781-33528466 GCF_001194135.2 Octopus bimaculoides | reverse complement strand
GTTGTTGTTGTTGTTGTTGTCGTTGTTGCTGTTGTTGTTGTTGTTGTTGTTGTCGTTGTTGTCGTTGTTGTTGTTGTTGTTGTTGTTGGTGGTGGTGGTGGTGGTGGTGGTGGTGGTGGGGGTGTTGTTGCTGCTGCTGTTGTTGTTTATCCCTGTGTCACACCTAATCAAGTAATCCTTTGGTCAAAGGTATTCTTGCCATAACCATCCCACCTTTCATTTAGACATAGTGCTCAAAAGGCCTACATTATCCAAGATTGTCTTCCCTTCGTTTCTTAATACTGTAGGTTGTGATTTAAGGGAGATTAAGTTGCTATTTATATCTGGTCGATGACTAAAAAGACTAGTTGATTGGAACGATAGTTGGAAATAAGTACAATGAGTAGGTACAATTCATAGCTCCATGGAGTCTACGTTGCTGTATAAAGTTATGCGTTGATACTTGTTCACTGAAGTACCTACTCTGTTACTTCAATGGATACCAGAGTACGATATATTTCGCCATTATACTAAATTTACTTACATGTAAATAGTTAGAATGGCATAAGATCACAAATTAATGGACAAGAGTTAATCGATGAAATTGACTCCACAACTTAACCTGTTCTTTATTTTATGGAGAGATGAAAGTCAAAGATAACTTAGGCAAGATTTACAGTCAGGACAAGAATAAACGCAACAAAATGTTACATGGCTTTTTTCCGACGTTCTACCAATTCTGTCAATGCATCGCACCAATAATAATAATAATAGATGACATGCACTGCTCTCTCACTCAATAATAATAATAATAACAACAACAACAATAGAAAATGATGATGCCTGGGGCCTCTGAACCTTACCCAAGGAACCAGACAACTGGTTAACCCTGTGCGCTTTTAACACGGCCCTGGATACCAACCATGGAAATACCCCCTAGAACCCGTGTCATTCATCAGTGACCTTAGGCTCTGACACTGAGCTCGAAAAATCTTTAGATTAGGACCAACCTCCTCAAGAACCTGTAGCAAATCAAACCAGGGATATTCCCGAAACTGATGCTCAGGATCAACTACCAAATCTATCTCAAAGAAATAGAAATACAAGACAGAAATGGACTCAGGAGGAATATATCGAAGTTATGTATGCTTATTATTATTCAACACTAAACCCAGAAGCATCAACCACACAAAAAGTGACCTACAATATCTCGAGGTGCAAAAACCTGCATAGCTGGCTGTACATGGACAGTAATAAACTAGGAGCTGTGAGACGTGAAATCCTAAAAAATAAAAGACTAACTGACAGCAAAATTGACAAAATAGATCAGTCAAAAGTCAACTCAGTATAACACATACTCACTTATACCCACAGGTAAAAAGCCCTGAATTCACTAACTCAAACCAGCAAACTAGGTACACAGAACCTTATGAAGGTGGACCGTCAGTTGATACTAAAAACACTATAAATGATCACGTCAGCAATGAACTGTTAGATGGAATACTAGAACAATATTTAATACAACTACATCAACCTTTCCACGAAAGAGCTCCACTTCCCAAAATTATTAATACTAATAAGAACAGACAAGTCATCAAAGAAGTTGATCAAGCACTTAGAAAGCCGATACGACAACTCCTTGAGAATAGTAGAGAAAATGCCCTCGAAGTGATTGATCAACTCATTTACTCAGCTTCCTATGTTGCAACTCAGAAATACAGTATTAAAGTTAGAGACAGACAAAAATAAGAGCAATGTACACAAACAACCTGCATAGATGGAAAAAAATAAACTGGCCAATAATCCAACTAAGAGCAGATGTATCTTTTCTACTTGAAGCAAGCAAAGGGAAAAACTAATAAACTCAAAAAACTAATAAGACTAATTTCTGAACATGACTTTTACAAGAAAAGAAAGCATACACAGATTGAAATCGTCAAACAAAAACTACAATAAAAAGCCAAACGACTGGCAAGATGCAAAAAAACTCTCTGCATTCTATAGACAAAACATAGTATTCAAGGAGAAGTCAAAAAATTCCACAGGGAACTGGGGGAAACATCTCCTCTCCAGCAGCAAACTGAAGATTATTGGAAAAACATTTGCAGTAATCCAAAGGAGTTTAATCAGAATGCACATTGTGTCAAGGACATAGAAGAGGCCAATGCCCACCTCAGATATCAAGAATGGCAGGATATAACAATTGAAGAAGTGAAAGCGACGCTCGCCAAGTCAAAGAAATGGAAATCCTCAGTTATAGATAAAATTCCAAATTTTGGCTAAACTCTTTAACGATCACTCGCCACAACTTAGCCGTAGCACTCAATAAAGTCAAGTCCAACCCTGCGAAAGTCCCAAAGTGGTTTACCGAAGCGATTACATATCTCTTACCAAAAACAGAAGAAACTACTAACCCGCCAAAATACCGACCTATAACATGTCTCACCACCATATATAAACTGTTAACATCTATAATAGCTAATAGACCATATGAATTCTTGGATAACAGCAAATTATTCCCAATGGAACAAAAGGGATGTAAAAGGAGTTTATATGGATATAAGGACCAATTACTGATTGATAAAATGGCTATTGAAAATTGCAAATCCAAACGCAGAAACCTTAGCACTGCTTGGATAGATTACAAGAAGGCTTTTGACAGTGTCCCCCGTGCATGTAACATCAAGGCCATGGAAATTTACAAAATAGCTCCAATAATTTTGAACTTTTTAAAAGTACAGTTCTACATTTAAGAAATGAAGAATTATGTACATTATTTACATTTGAAATAATATAAATAACGTTTATTAAAATTAATCGTGAATTCGTGAAGAACCATCCTCATTTTAAACCATCCACAAGGACACACCACCTCACCAGACATCAATATCACCTATTTCAAGATGATTCATTATCACCATTACTATTTTGCCTCGCTCTGCCCCCATTATCCACACAACTGAGTAATGCTAAGAGAGGGTATAAGATCTTTGACCAGAAAATTAATCATCTACTCTATATAGATGATCTAAAACTGTTTGCCAAAAGTGACAAAGAATTAGAAAACCTCGTGAATATTGTCAAATAATTCAGCTCTGATATAGGTATGGAATTCGGACTTGATAAATGTGCAAAGGCTACTTTCAAGGCAGGGAAGTTCATAAAGGCAGAAAACATAGAACTTGATACTACCAGAGCTGTTTGAAACCTAGACCAATCTGAAGTATACAAATATCTGGGGACCAATGAAGGTGATGGGATCCAGCACTCTAAACTGAAAGAGAAAATCCGCAAGGAATGCTACTGAAGGATAAAAATGGTCCTAAACTCAGAATTAAATGCTGTTAACAGAATTTATGCGATCAGTTCTTTGGCCATACCAGTAACCACATATAGCTTCGGTATCATTAAATGGAGTCTCACTGACATGCAGAATATGGGTGGAAAGATCCGTAAAAGCCTTACAAAGTATCGAATGCACCAAAATCAGATGTAGGCAGGATTTATCTCCCAGGAAAAATAGGTGGAAGAGGCCTGATACAGCTCGAACAATCCTTCAAATCAGCAACAATAGGCCTTGAAACGTACCTTAATACAACAGGTGATCTGCTCTTACGAACTTCGCTGAAGCATGAATATTCCAAGCAAGCTTCAGTCAGCTTCGTAGCTTAGTAAGAAATTTAAAAAGTCTCTTGGCCCACAAGTTTACAATAAGAATGACCAAAGACACCCAAATACTGACAGACCTACCATTGCTTCTCCTGATTTAGAAATTAACAATCAGAAAGACCAACGAGATCCAAATTGTGACAAATCTATCACTGATGCAAAAAAAAAACATCAAATAAAAAGCAAAGAAGGCTTGCAAGAATAATATTCCTATCGGGACAACGGGAAAGGTAAACTCCTGCATGGAAAATACCCTAACCGCGTGTCCAAGCCAGATATTGACCAAAATCTAACACATCAATGGCTACAAGGGATAGGTCTGAAAGGGGAAACAGAAGGGTCTTGTTATTGCAGCGCAAAATCAGAACTTACCTACCAGAAACTACCATGCAAAGGTCCTTACAGACAGATCTGACCCCTCATGCAGAATTTGTGGAAAATTCACAGAGACAATTGATCATGTTGTTTCTAGCTGTCCAGTCCTCGCTGAAAAGGAGTACCTCATAAAACATGACAGACTAGGGCAGTAATCCACTGGAATGCTTGTAAATACTAAAAAATTAAATCCCATGATAAATGGTAGTCACATCCAGAGGATGTAGTAAATGGCGTAGGCGTCAGTATCCTTTGGAACTTCCCAATACAAACAGACACCAAAATTGACTCCAATCGACCAGACATTGTGATCAAGGACTACAACTGAGGAACTTGTCTGTTAATAGATCAAAATGTTAATAAATCCCTCAAGATCGAGATGTCTCAAGAATGGGTTCATTCCCTCTGCGTGGCACCTTGGGCAAGTGTCTTCTACTATAGCCTCGGGCCGACCAAAGCCTTGTGAGTGGATTTGGTAGACGGAAACTGAAAGAAGCCCGTCGTATATGTGTATATATATATATATATGTCTGTGTGTTTGTGTGTCTGTGTTTGTCCCCCCAACATCGCTTGACAACCGATGGTGGTATCTTTACGTCCCCGTAACTTAGCGGTTCGGCAAAAGAGACCGATAGAATAAGTACTAGGCTTCCAAAGAATAAGTCCTGGGGTCGATTTGCTCGACTAAAGGCGGTGCTCCAGCATGGTCGCAGTCAAATGACTGAAGCAAGTAAAAGAGTAAAAAAAGAGTAAAGAGAGACTATAAAGATTTGCAAATTGAAATCACAAAAATATAGAAGCTTAGAACTACGATAATACTAGTAGTAATTGGTGTGTTGGGAATGATAAAGAAGGGAGCTGAGAAGTATATTAAGCAACTCCCTGGTAACTCCAATCTCCGTGAACTACAAAAGATAACTTTGATAAAGACAGCCCATATACTAAGAAAAAGCACTCTCCATCTAAAATGGAATAAATGTGGTGATAACTTTAGCATGCATAGCAAAACAAAAGTGCCCTTGCAACTCTTGGCGTCCGGAGGATGCCGGGTACTAAGGCAGCTGAAATAAAGTTATAATGAAAGGAAATCGTAAATAATAAAGATCTTGAAACTTTGTCTGCCTGTCTGCCTGTCTGTCTGTCTATCTATCTATCTATCCCTCTGTCTGTCAAAATGTGTCAGTATTTAGGCAACATATTATAGGCCTATATACGCATCATGACAGTATTTAGGCCCAATATATGCATCATGACTTCCCGTCTCATAAGGGCACACCAGGCACATGCATTACAGCCATATGTGCGAGACATGGTGGTCTCATATCAAGATAAACAGCGCATGACCTTGCAGGTGGAACCAAGTTAAAATTTTCTACAGGTCGAATAGCTCATCCTGTTCAAAAGGTCCCTGAATACGGTTTGTTTCAAGGATGATGAACAAAACACCTATGTTTCCTGGAGTGAATTATTCAAACCCTAAAGAAATCGTCATAACGCATGACTGTGGTGCGCCCGCACTACTTCTGCTCGTAATCAGAGATGCACATATCGTCAGCCACTAAGTTTAACTGGTTAAGAAGAAGAAGAAGAAGAAGAAGAAGAAGAAGAAGAAGAAGAAGAAGAAGAAGAAGAAGAAGAAGAAGAAGAAGAAGAAGAAGAAGA
>NC_068999.1:33513183-33519453 GCF_001194135.2 Octopus bimaculoides | reverse complement strand
CGGAGTCGCTGTTGGACGGTATGGGCTTGCTTCTCCAGGTGCCGAGTAACAAACCCACTGACTTTTCCGGGTTAAATTTTGCTCCTGTCACCGTTTCGTATTCTTTAAGTGTCTCGCCTAACATCTCGACGTGCTTTTCGCTCGACACTATGACGGTGACATCGTCCGCATATGCAGACACGCTCGTCCCGCAACCCAGCTCTCGTGGGATACCCCTCAGTGTCGCCAGCTTCCGCAGTAGTGGTTCGAGCGTCAATACATACAGAAGGGCCGACAGGGGATATCCCTGACGGACCGATAGATAATAGATAGATAGATAGTTAGATAGATAGATAGATAGATAGATAGATAGATAGATAGATAGATAGATAGATAGATAGATAGATAGGTGTACCATATACGATACATATTACAATTTCTTTTCAGCATCCAGAATAACTTGGGACTTATGAATGGAAAACTTTATAATTACTCAGAACGTATGGAACATGGGCCAATGAAAAGTCTAAAAACAAGTATGGAGATTTAGAGCAAACTTAGGAAAAGGCAAAAGTGTCGTAAGTCCAAAACGTTGCTTTTTCAGGAAACGAAAAAATAGTTTCACCATTCCATAGAAAAATCACTGTACTACACTTCGACAATTTTTGATAACTTGGCATCTGAAGCAGCTGGAGATACGACAGTTTGACCAAAAGAACCAGCAATTGCAAGCAAAAATAAATATTCTTTTCTACTCTAGGCACAAGGCCCGAAATTTCGGATGGTTGGGGGGGGGGCAGTCGATTAGATCGACCCCAGTACGCAACTGGTACTTAATTTATCGACCCCGAAAGGATGAAAGGCAAAGTCGACCTTAGCGGAATTTGAACTCAGAACGCAGTGGCAGACGAAATACCGCTAAGCATTTCGCCCGGTGTGCTAACGTTTCTTGTTTCTTTACTGCCCACAAGGGGCTACACACAGAGGGGAGAAACAAAGACAGACAAACGAATCTGAATTGAACATGCAGCGTGTCTCTACCATATTTGTCCCCCGCCTGCTGACCACTGAGCAGAAAGAATATCGCGCTGAAGTCTGTCAAGATCTCTGTCAGTGTGCCGCCAATGACCCATCCTTCATGTCGTGGATCATCACCGATGACGAGAGTTGGGTCTATGGATACGACCATGAGACGAAGCTGCAGTCGTCACAATGGAAGAGGCCTTCATCTCCACAACCGAAGAGGTTACGACAGAGCCGCAGCTCAATCAAGACCATGTTCATCGTCATTTTCGATATCCGTGGTATTGCGTATCGAGAATTCGTCCCCCAGAATATAAAGACGGATGAAATGTCGCTAAGCATTGTGTCCGGCATACAAGCGATTCTGTCAGCTCGCTGTTTTACTATTGGGTTGTCCGGAAAGTTCGTGCCGATTTATAGTAGCTTACCTTTCGACTCATTTGCCATGAAACCACCTCAATTCTGGAAAGAGGGTATTTTCAAGTTAAAGGAAAGATAGAGACGCATTGTACAACAAAATGGTTCATATTTGATTGATTAAAAATGTAATGGCAAGTATTTATTGACCTTTTTCTTTCCTTTAAAAATCGGCATGAACTTTCCGGACAACCCAATATTATTCCATAGTAAAAGAGAAATAGCATTCTTAGTTTTAAGGATAACAGGATCTTGAATATTCTTGCTAACGATACTTAACTCACTTATAGAAAGAGTTAATTAGACTACAATAGAGATTACTAATATACAATAGAGATTACTAATATTACTAATAATTACTTTGGTTCAAGATTTATGTAGTTTATGTGTCATTGCCAGATTTTTATATGATTTGGATGTTAGTACGTGATACTTTTAGTTTCATATAGATTTTTGTTTGTATTCAATAAAACAAAGGTCATTACGTGAATATTGTTGTGTTTTTAGAGTATTGCTTAAAACCTTCTGAAAGTTATTTTAGAATTTCTTAAAACCTTTTGCCAAGTTTAAAATGTCAGTTTTAAATTGTACCACTGCCTTCTATGGAGTACATTGTTTCATTCATAATCCACACTTGTTATCTACATGAGTACATGCTTGTGAAATCTTGACATCTTACTACAGGCCACTTTTGCACAAAATCAAAAACAAAATAGGAAGAAAGAGGGAAGTTTACAACAATTAACAATATCTATTTGTTACATTCTATCAGGCAATAATACTGTTCTGGTATCATTCTATTGTTATTAATCAACCAGTGTTGACTCTCATATTTATGTATAAATCTCATGTATGCATTTTAAACGATAAATTTATATCCCATTTTTTTCATAATCCTCAGAAGAATGGCAACGAAAACCAATTTCTGAAGATTCAGCTTCCACTTAAAGTATCGAAAACTGTTTTCCTTTCCTTTGTATGCAATCGTCTGTTTTTGCATAAAAGAAACTGGCAGAGACAGCAAAGCATCGGATAAAATACCTTATGGTATTTTATGGTATTTGTCATAGCTCTACACCAAGGACAATCGATGCAAGACAAACCCGAGATCAATTTCGCCTTTCATCCCCCGGTAAAATATCGATTAACTCCCTCCCCAAAATTGCTGATTTGTGTCTAGGTTAGAAGCAATTTTGAACTCGCGAGTTTTAACCCTTTGCTAAGTATCGTGGGGAAGTGTTTCTTTCTTTCTTTTCTTTTTTTTTTTTTTGCAAGTGAAACTATAAGAGGCCGTCGGAAAGCCAATCTTTCCACTTATTGTGTCACGCTAATTCAGCCCTATGGAGTCGGCCAAGGATGCATAATATGTCTGCGGGATACTTAGCCACATAGAATATATCTTTTTTTTTATCTTTTACTTGTTTTATTTATTGGATTACGATCATACTGGAGCACCATATTGAAGGATTTGGCCGAACAAATCGACTCCATTACTTATTTTAAACTCTAGTACTTACTCTCCTGTTCACTTTTGCTGAAACGCTAAATTAAGGGGACATAAACAAACCACCACTGGTTGTCAAACAGTAAGGGATAATAAACACACACACAAATCTCAGGCTTCCAAACAAGTGCCGTCCACGAAATCCACTCACAAGCATTGGTCAGCCTGGGGCTATAATAGAAGACACTTTCCCAGTTGTCACGCAGTGGAATTGAACCCGAAACGACAGTTGATCGAAAAATTAGAAACTGATGAAGATGCATGTGACTTTGATACAACAGCAAATTAGGCTTACCCGTCTAACACTACCCATAACTGATGTGGAGGGAATCTAGTTCACCCCACCGCCACATCACCGTGCCGCTGCAACACTGCACCATCCACACCCTCACCAACAAAGCGCGGCGAGTGTGAGCTGACATGTGCGAACGACACTTCTTGCTGTCAGCTCTTTGTGTTGTGGTGAAATACGGGGAGGTGGGACACTGGAAATGGGTTTTGGTGGTGAAGGTGGTGGAGGTGATGGAGGCGGTGTTGTTGTTGTTGTTAGTGGTGGTGGTGGTGGTGGTCGTCGTCGTCGTGGTGTTTGTGGTGGTGGTGGAGAAGGCAATGAGTTTAATATAGTAGTTATGACAGTTGTTTTAGTAGTGTAGTAGACTCAGTGTGTACCAGTGTGTGTGTGTATGTGTGTGTAGTGTGTGTGTGTAGAGAGAGAGAGAGAAAGAAAGAAAGAAAGAAAGAAAGAAAGAAAGAAAGAAAGAAAGAAAGAAAGAAAGAAAGAAAGAAAGAAAGAAAGAAAGAAAGAAAGAAAGAGAAGAAGAAGAAGAAGAAGAAGAAGAAGAAGAAGAAGAAGAAGAAGAAGGAACGAAGGAAAGAACAATGGAAGAAGCGAAGGAAAAAACGAAGGAACGAAGAAGGAAAGAAACAAACAAACAAACAAACAAACAAACAAAGCCGTGTGCACAATTCAGTCATTCTCCATTTGAAAGACTGACTTCGCCTCCATTCCGTATCCTCACAATCTTTTAATTCTATCAAACTCTCACACACAAAACTCAAGTCAGTCATCTCCAGAATCAACTATCCGACATGCTCTTTCTCCTCTTTCTTCTACAGGTATCGCAACGACATCTACAAACCTGAAGCCGTAAGTTGTGTACCAAGTCTTGTATAAATCTTAACAAATCAATCTCAGAAAATATATACCATAGTGTCGTGATATTATTCAGGGACACATTTAAATACATCTTATTAATGAAAATTACGTCATCGAGAAATCAGTTTGCACGTTCAAGATCGCCCGAAATCTGTTATAATCACTTTTCGAATACTTTTTAATAGAACTGTCACTTATGAAATGTCAAAAAGCTTCGTCGCACTTCTCTCATCTGACACACACACACACACATACATATGTTTATATAGTTCAAATTTACTGAAAACAAAAGACGAAGACAAGTGAAGGAACAAAAGCAAGTGTGTTAGTTTGACGCTCGGGAAGAATGGAGAAGTCTTTGAGGTTTCGAGCCTACGCTCTTCGACAGAAAGGACTGAGAGAAGGAAAAAGGAGACAGAACGAAAAAAAAAAGATGAAAATGTGTAGGGATTAACGGTTCAACATGTTGAAATGACCGGAAGAAAGAGGGTGAGTGAAAGGGAGATAATAACGGTGACCTGGCCAAACCAGGGTGTGCAAGTGCGCTCGCTCTCCTGCTTGCAATATCTCGGATGCAGCTATACATCGTTAACAAGCTACAGGAGATGTTCTTTTGGCGTTAAAAAATTGCAGTAAAGTCCGTTCGAACGGACATCCATGTTGAAGTGGCTTCAAACATTACTTGTTCGTACAACTACTGCGTTAATCTCTTAGAGAGATTTTAGAACTAACAATTTTGTTGCTTATATATATATATATATATATATATATATAACTCTCTTCACCATCTTCTTCAGCATGATACTCAAGCAGGCAGTATTGTCAACCTCCGGTGCCTACTGGCCCACACCAAGACTCAAGAGCAAGTGATCTTGGACCTACTCTATGCAGATGATGCCGCACATGTCGCACACACAGAAAGAGCCCTCCAGCGCATTACATCCTGCTTTGCAGAAGCCACGCAGCTCTTCAGGCTGGAAGTTAGCTTGAAAAAGACTGAAGTCCTACACCAACCAGCTCCTCGGGATGAGTAGAGGATGCCCCACATCCCCATTGCAGAAATAGAACTGAAGTCGGTACAGCAGTTCGTTTATCTTGGATGTACCATTTCATCAGATACGAATATCGACAAAGAAATTGACAACAGACTTGCAAAGGCAAACAAAGAATTTGGCAGACTGCACAAGCGTTTGTAGAATAATAAACACCTTAAGATCAGCACAGAAGTCAGAGTCTACAGGGCCGTCGTCCTCACTACACACCTTTATGGCTCGGAGTCCTCGGTCCCCTACTGCTGTCATCTCAGATTCCTTGAACGTTTTCACCAACGCTGCCTTCGTACCATCCTCTACTGGAACGACTCCATCACCAAAACCGAGGTCCTGAAACGAGCAAAGGTCACCAACCTGGAAGCCATTTTACTTAAGACATGACTACGTTGGGCAGGACACGTTGACGGGATGAAAGACCACCGCTTACCCAAGATCATCATGTACTGTGAGCTCACTACTGGCCACTGCAACAGGGGGAAACCAAAGAAGCGTTACAAGAACTGCCTGAAGCAGTCCCTTAGCGTTTGGGACATTGACTATCGTGAGTGGTCCACTCTTACAGCTGACCGTGTTTCTCTGCTTAGCGCCATACCATCATCGATGCTGTTTCCTCCTTTGAAATCCCTCGCAGTGCCTCTCTTGAAGACAAACGTCAGAAGCGAAAAAATAATGCAGCTGCATCATCAGACCCTGGACAATCATATTTCTGTCATAATTGCTATCGGATATGTCGATCCCACATCGGCTTTGTCAGCCACGAACGAACGTGCAGATGACGTGGACAACAGTCTTCCTAATCTTCGTCAGCGAAGCGAAGCCAAGGATATATATATATATATATATATATATATATATATATATCCTATTGCACTTCGGCGAATCTAATATATTGCATCATATGCAAACTTTGCAGTTCTCTTTATATTGGAAAAACAGGGCGACGCCTTGGGGATCGTTTTCATGAATACATCAGAAGCATAATACTACATATGCCAGGCCAACCTGTCGCAAACCACTTCAACACTGTGAATCATTCTATTGCAGATTTATCAATGTGTGGCATGGACTTGCACCACAGACTCCACTTCTCTAGGAAACGAAAGGAACAACGTCTCATATTTAATCTTAACACTATGTCC
>NC_068999.1:33509768-33512506 GCF_001194135.2 Octopus bimaculoides | reverse complement strand
GTGTGTGTGTGTTTGTGTGTGTGTGTGTGTGTGTGTGTGACGTGGTGGAAGGAGTCAGTAGCAGGAATAGTTTGGGAGTGGTTGTGGACAATGGTCAGTAGAAAGTAGGCAGGCAGTTTTTGAGTATGTGTGTGTGCGTGCGTGTGTGTGTGTTTGTGTTGTGTGGGTGTGATTTCCTGGCAGTGCGTGCCTGTATTTTTGTGTGCGTGTGTGTATGTGTATATATGTGTGTATACGTGTGTGTGTATATGCGTGCGGTTTGCTCTGTGGATCGCACGTGGGTTATTTCGTGTGTGTGGGGGCGGTATATACGTAGTATGTGTGCGTGTATGTGTTAGTTTGTTGTGTGTGTATGTGAGTTATGTGTGGGTTCATTTGCGTGTGTGTCCATGTATGTACACCTGGGTGTGTGTCTGTGTGAGTGTGTGTGTAGGAGTTATGTGTGGGTTAGACTACGGCCGGGGCATTGCCTTGAAGAATAGTTGGTTGAATGAATCAACCCCAGTACTTATTTTTAAAAGTCTGGTGCTTATTCTATCGTTGTCTTTAGCCGAACCGCTAGGTTGCGGGAACGCAAACACATCAAAATTCTGGTTGTCAAGCGGTAGTGGGGAACAAATACCAAACACAAAGACACACACATAGATAGATATATAAATATACACGACGAGCTTCTTACAGTTTCCGTCTACCAAATCCTCTCACAAGGCTTTGGTCGGTCCGAGGCTATATTAAAAGACACTTGCCCAAAGTGCCATGCAGGAAGTCGCAAATGATCGCCCCCGCTGGAGACAAGTACTTCGCAATGGGATGGAGCAAGCGGAAGAGAAACTGGAATTTAGACCCGAAGAAAAGTGCGCGCGAAGAAAAGAAAAGTCAATAGCGCTGGTGGAGAGCTTCTTCAAATGCAGTTGTTACATGTGAGACTGCCACTCCCCAATGGGCCTATACAATCACAGCACATGCTGCACTACCGGCAGCTGCTGAAACAAAATTCTCCAGGCGCAGATTTACGGTCTTTTGAAACCGACGGATACCTATCTATATATACACCTACTGTTTGTTGTTGACACTCCGTCGCTTACGACGTCGAGGGTTCCAGTTGATCCGATCAACGGAACAGCCTGCTCGTGAAATTAACGTGCAAGTGGCTGAGCACTCCACAGACACGTGTACCCTTAACGTAGTTCTCGGGGATATTCAGCGTGACACAGTGTGACAAGGCTGACCCTTTGAATTACAGGCACAACAGAAACAGGAGTGAGAGAAAGTTGTGGTGGAAGAGTACAGCAGGGTTCACCACCATCCCCTGCCGGAGCCTCGTGGAGTTTTATGTGTTTTCGCTCAATAAACACTCACAACGCCCGATCTGGGAATCGAAACCGCGATACTATGACCGCGAGTCCGCTGCCCTAACCACTGGGCCATTGCGCCTCCACATATACACCTACTAATGGAATATAAAACCACATTCTGCAAACAAGCATTCAGTATTCTTTGGCTTTAAATACTGTTTGCTTTAAATCTGTGTAGAGAGAGAAAGAAAGAGAGAGAGAATGAGAGAGCGAAAAAAGGGAGAAGGAGAGAATGAGAAGGAAACATAAAATACGCACGCTCAAAGATACACAAGCTTGTAGATTGGTGTATAATTTTACACGCGCACACACAGATACACACGTGTATGTGTGTATGTACATGTGTATGTGTAAACGTCAAATCTTTTTTGATCAGTGGTTCATGATGAATTAACTTTGCACTGAGGTAATTTAAAGGTCCAGTCCAGTAAGTTGACTCAATAAGCTTGATGTGATGTGACGTCATCAGAAGATTGACGCCATTCTGATCTGAAGCAAAGTCTCTCGTGTGACCAGGCTTAATTCCGTTTCCGCCAAGTCAACAATATTTAGTTTTAAGTCTCATCATATGACTATACCTATTTCTGTTTCATTGTAGTATGTCCTGTTTCGCAGTCCGTCAGTAATATGTCCTGTCTGAAAAATACACCCGCACGCACATGTCTGCGTGTATATATATATATATATATATATATATATATATATATATATATATATATAAAATTATTATTAAGGGTATCTCAAAGATGCTACCATGCTAGAGACAGCAGTCAAAACCATGACTCTAAAACCACATCAAGTATTCATATAGCGCCAGGAGAAAAGACAAATAGACAAATAAATTAGCAAAGAATTATTGGATAATCCCAGATCTAGATTTCTGGCTTTGGAGTTTAGACAGGCAATTAAATCGGTCGTGTGCATACGTGCATATATATGTGTATATACGTGCGTATATGTAAGTATGTACCACTGATGAGGCAGAGTATATTTTTATGCAAAGCCAGAAAGCTAGACTTTTGCTAGTTTATTTGTCTATTTGTCTTTTCTTCTGGTGCTGTATGAATACTTGATGCGGTTTTAGAGTCACGTTTTAACTGCTATATCTAGCATTGCGGTATCTTTTAGATACCCTTAATTATAATTTTAATAATGATTATTACCTATAAGGGTTTTATTCCAATGCTGGCCACTTGATATGATCGGTATTTTAAATAACGATCTTCTCCTTATATATATATATATATATATATATATATATGTATATATTGGATTGTCAATAGTATATCTCTATACTAAAGTTATCTTTATTCATATATATAGATAGATAGATAGATAGATAGATAGATAGATATACATATACATACATATATATATATATAT
>NC_068999.1:33501251-33504999 GCF_001194135.2 Octopus bimaculoides | reverse complement strand
ATATATACGTATACATAATTTATATATATATATATAAAGAGAGAGAGAGAAAGAGAAAAGAGATAAATAGATAGATAGATAGATAGATAGATAGATAGATAGATAGATAGATAGATAGATAGATAGACCATGTTAAGGTATCTTTCAATATGCCTCATAAAATTAATAATGATGATAATTAATACTTATCGGTGTTTTTAGTCGTTGGTGCAGGAATTTTCACAAAAGTACGCGAAAGCGTTTCTTCCAGAATTATCTTATGTGAAAAAAGAAAATTCTTTTTTATACAAATTAAAAGGTTTCGAAATACTCGGCGTCTCCCACCTCACCCCGTTACACAGGAATTGAAAAGAAAGATTTTCATTGTATATACATATTTTTCTGCAAACATCTATATTTTCTTTGGTGTGTTTGTTAGTGGTTCGGTATGATCACTTCAGGGAGTACGGTAGGTGGTGCTAAGTTCGAGAGTAGCAGCGAATACGCGATAAAAATTTCTGAAACACGAAAATGGATTTAAAGAACAAAAGATTAGCAAGCCAAAAAATACAATGAAACAGACGCAATTATTTAGTCAGAATTTGACGAGCGAAAACGGAAACTTGTTTGACTTAAACAAAAAGCTTCAGCAACAACAGTCCGTTCTTTACTTGTGTTACAAACGAAAAAGGAAATAGCGGACATCGGTCAACTCCAAATAATGGGAAAGACGTGGAAGAGGTGTGTTTCAAAAGTAGTGCCTCCTTTTCCGAAGAATAGATGAGGTTAAAAGTGACATGTCTCTAGTTTTCTTTCTTTTTTCTACATAACAAAATAACAGTGAGACTTCAAACAGATATTGACTGAAGCTGATGCTCTGCTCAACGCGTGACTGTATGTGTGCTTCTCGACCGAGGCAAAGTATGTGGGAGCGTGTAACCTGTTTTTTTTTTTTTTCATCGATGATGTAAACATAGCAGAGTTGGTATGCCATACACCTGTGCACAGACAGGCGTTACCTTACAGAAAAGAAAGAAATACAAGGGTTACGTTTGGAGAGATTAGTTATGTTGACCTTAGACTTGTATTTACCTTTGCGGCTCAGTACAGGAAGGTGGCGTGACACAATGGGCTGGCAACAACATATGGTTAAGCAGAGTCTGTACAAACATTCAGTTCCTGATGATCAAGGCCACAATGCTATAACTAAGTATACTTCACTGAGCGAGCAAAGAAGGTTAATCAAACTTGTGGTAGGAAAAAGGACCAGTTGCAACTCGAGATCTTTCTGCTTAAATGATGAGGAAAACAAAAAGTGAATGAAATACATGAGGAAAACTATCAGTAACAACAATAGTACAGATTTCCAACGGTGAAGAACGTGATTACTGCTCACACTGTTTCCAGAATACAACAGTCCAACTCCAATAATACACAGAGGAAATAAACTTAATTGCCTCACAATCGGTAAAAAACCAGTATCAGAGGCTACCAGCGTAGAGTACCAAGAAGCCGATGAGTGTCTCCTCGTCTAGCACAGATCAACCATTTGCTACAAGCAACAAGACCTTCCCATTGTATTTTGATAATAGGAGAGATATAGAGTCTGTTGAGGAGAGAGAAACTACCAGTGACAGCACAAAATAAAAGAACAAAAAAAGAGTCACCATAAGCAAAAGGTAAGAAAGAAACTGAAATTACCTTAAGAAAGGAGCACCACCGACATAAATGTAAGAAATTATAATATATAATATATAAAAACAAAAAGTAGATAGAGAACGCAAGTAATTTCTAAGCATGGATTATTACCTAAAATTACTCAGGAAAGAATTACAAAAAAATATATAAGACTACTGGTAAAAATGATATTAGGAAAGCCAGCTTGGAAGCTAAGAAAATTATGGAGAAATATAACTTACAAATGAGGACCGAACCCATAAATCCAAAGCAACCCCACTTTGTTTTAAAGGACCACAAACTTAACTTCTTCAATAACCCAACTCTCCGTCTCATCTGTCCGTCTAGCTCGAATATCAGTATACTTAACAAAATATTCTTGATAAGTACATTTCTTTTTTAAAGAAAAACTTAAACTTAATTTATGGTCTAATTCATTCCAGGTAGCAGATTGGTCCAATTCTATGGTTAATAAACTAAACACTAAATTTATCCGTTTTGATATATGTAATTACTATTCTTCTATTAATGCTATCATCTTTAATAAAGCCCTATGGTTCGCGCATAATAAATCTGGCCTCACCCGAGATGAAATTAATGTAGTTTTGTGGCTAGAAAATTTATCATTAAATTTGATAATAAATTTTGGGTGCGAAAAGATAGACCGGATTGTTTTGATATAACAATGGGAGCAGCCGATTCCACCCAGGTCTCTGATTTGGTTTGTATTTATATTCTATCCGAAATGACTGATCAATTCTCTTATGTCTTCCGTGGATTATATCGCTACAATGGACTTCTTTACTCCCAAAATATCTCTAATCAAAAATTGCAGAATGGTAAAGATAATCTGGTTAAATTCTTCAGTAATATGGACTTAAGTATTACTTTTGATGATGAAAGAACAAAAGTTAATTTCCTTGATCTTACACTCAACTTAAACACAGCTTTGTATTACCCATACCATACACCTTCAACTAATCTAAAGTATATCAATTTTTTTTTAGTAATCATCCTGCAAACATAAAAATTATAGTTAAAAACATATCGCTTAGACTCTCTAAATTAAGCATTTTCAATATGATGCAGATTTCTATCATTTATCCTAGTTAAGCAGGGTATAAGGAGCAAATTAATATTACAACCTTCTTGATCCTAGTCTAACTTCTAGCAATCACGCTGATAGTAGTAGTAATAATAATAATAATAATAATAATAATAATAATAATAATAATAATAATAATAATAATAATAATAATAATAATAATAATAATAATGTGTCTTCCATAGTCAATAATTCAAGCAATATCCAAAAAGCTAATCATAGTAAATTTAAGAATGAACAGTCTAAGCGAGGTAACTATATTTCCTCACTCTTTTTCGTCTGTTCTGTTCTATCTCTCCATCCGGTCAGTTAAGATTTTTCCATTTCCTTTTTCCTTGCGCTAGCTTACAACACTGTCTGATAGTCGAAAGACTGTTTGTTTGGTTTTATTTTTGTTGTATAGCCGAAAGGCTTTTGTCCATTTGATATATATATGTATAATTCTATTTCTTATGTTACGTTCGTCCGATAGTCGAAAGACCCTTTCTGTTTGTTATTTCCTTGTGTTTGGATATGTACATTCGTTTGCCTTGCTCAGGGCCTTCAGCTTAAGCCCTTGGCTCAACTGGTTTCGAGTAGCATCGGAGATGATTGGGAAAAACTACGTGGACATTGCAGACTCCGACTGAAGAAGCAATTGGCTGCGAATGATCCGTATATCTTGTTTTGTTTGCTTGCCGTCGTTGTGCTATCGTCCTTTCCCTGCTTGTTATGCTTTGACGATTTCCATTTGTGTTTGTTTACCTTATATATATATATATATTTTTTTTTCTACTCTAGGCACAAGGCTCTAAATTTGGGAGGAGGGGGCCAGTCGATTAAATCGACTCTAGTATGCAACTGGTACTTAATTTATCGACCCCGAAAGGATGAAAAGCAAAGAGGACCACGGCGAAATTTGAACACAGAACGTAAAGACAGACGAAATACCGGTAAGCATTTGATCCGACGTACTAACGTTTCTGCCAGCTCGCCTTATACACACAC
>NC_068999.1:33500365-33500975 GCF_001194135.2 Octopus bimaculoides | reverse complement strand
TATATATATATATATATATATATATATATATATATGCATGCGTATCTGCTTTTGTTTTTTGTCTATGTTTATATATGTATCTCACTATGATAACACACACTTGCATACGTGAAGAAAAACTATTGTCAATTATTACATTGTTGTAAATAATTGTCAAATAAACCACGACTGACAAGTTTAGTATCTTTCGACTTGAACCTTGCGCTAATCGGCTTATCTGTCGCTCAAGTGGTTTACCACACAAGAACACCTAACCAGAAACAGACCCACTAAACTGTTGCTGAGCCGTCATCTGTCGACTGTTGTTAAAAGCCAATAAGGGAAGACATATGTTCATAGTTATATCAATATTCGCTTAACTAATATCACACACTTCAGTTTTGTATAACCATGAATACTTTATTACCTCATATATGGACATACATACATATTTATGCACACACACATGTATATATGTATATATTCATCAATACCTACTCATATACATGTAAGTGTATGTACGAATACATGCGCTCACATACATACACACACACACACAAACACGTATACATACATATACATATGTGTGTGTGTATGTATATATGTGTGTGTGTGTGTGTATGTATATATA
>NC_068999.1:33497349-33499793 GCF_001194135.2 Octopus bimaculoides | reverse complement strand
AAATTTCATTAAAATCGGATGAAAAATATAAAAGTTACAGCCAAAAATAAAATCCCTATGGATATTTGAACGCAAAAAAAACCCTATTGATTTTATAAAAACACTGCTCAGGTGCAATTATCGATTTTTTGTCAACGCCATATACTGACATCAACTCACTGCCATGAGCCTCGCTCACCCATAGATTTTCATCAAAATCGGACAAAAAATGTAAAAGCGGCAGGAAAAATAACACCTTTATGGGAATTTCCATTCAAACGCCTGGTTGAGCTCATAAAAATCGATTACAAAAATCGATGACAAAAATCGATGCCAACTGAGCATTATCGAGTTTTCGAAAAATTCTAGCTTTATTTGAACTTCAGGGCATGTGATCTACCTATGTGCCAAAAATCATTAAAACCGGTTGGACGATGTGGGAGGAGTTAGAGTAACCCCAAACACACACACAGACCGACACCATTACACATTTATGTATATAGATTGTTGTAAGCATTATTGACCACATATTCAAGCAAAGCAAAGCACATACATTGAGTATGTCTGGTTAATAATGCACACATGCACACGTGCTCACACGTGCGCGTGCACACACAAACTCACGTGCAGGCATATATATGTATGCATGCATGCATGCATGTATGTATGTATGTATGTATCATAGTATCGACCAGTCTATAAGATACTGTTACACACCGCTGGTCACAATGCAATTCCAACGTTGTCCTGATTACGCCATTCTTTTCCACCTTGACCCAAATTGCTTGACCAAACCGCTTTCCTGTCGTCGTGAGGTCCTTCCAACTGACCTTCCTCGATATCCTGAATATCGGTCAGCAACTACACTAGTCCACCTGTTGTCTGTGACTCTTGCGACATGTCCGGCTCAGCAGAAATTGTGCTTTCAGTACTCTGTCATCACATCGTTCATTCCGCCCTGTTATCGAATTATTTCATTTTGAACACACTCTCTAATGTCGTAGCCAATCGATGATCTATCCTTTTCAAAAGTAGGCCACGTCTCACTTGCATAAAAAAAAGCGCAGGCAGAACGGTGCTATTGAAAAATTTGACATACATATACCTTTCACACCCCACTGTCATGAATTCAGGACCCGTATGGATGTCGGTCAATTTCTGCCCCGCACAAAACTTCTCGTCTTCTACTATGGGTTTACACAGTTTCACAACAGTCGGGATTGCTTCTCGAAGCTTAGTCACTGTCCATCCAACTGGACAGTACCAGTTGAGCATTGGGTTCGATGTAATCGACTTATCCCTTCCCTCTATTTTGCTCGCCTTGTGCCAAATTTTAAAACCGTTATTAGTAGTTCTGTTAAAGCAGGGAGCTGGCAGAATCGTTAGCACGCCCTGAAAATTACTTAGCGGCATTTCGTCCATTTTACGTTTTGAGTTCAAACCCTGCTGAGCACGATTTTGTCTTTCATCTTTTCAGTCCTTCAGGATCGATGAAATAAGTACCAGATGACTAATCACGTCCCACAAAATTTCAAGTCTTGCGCCGATATTAAAAAGGATGATTCGCACATGTTTCAAGGCAGAGAGCGGACAGAATCGTTAGTACGTCGCACACAATGCTTAGCGGCATTTCTTCCGGCTCTTTGCGTCGTGAGTTCAAATTACCCCAAGAGCCAAGTCGTCTTTCATCCTTCCGGGATCAATAAAGAAGTACCAGTTGAACACTGGTGTCTCTCTCTCTCTCTCTCTCTCTCTCTATCCCCCTCTCTCTCTTTCTACAATTGCTGGCCTTCTGCCAAACTTTGAACAATTGGTTCTACTAATATTGGTTTCGAATTTTGACACAATACCAGCAGTTTTTAAGGAGGGGGCCAAGTTGATTACATCGACCCCAGTAATCAACTGGTACTTATTTCATAGACCCCCAGAAGGATGAAAGGCAAAGTCGACTTCGGTGGAATTTGAACGCAGAACGTAGACAGTGACGAAATGCCGCCAAGCATCATTAACGCCTTGATAAGTTTTACTAATGTTCTTGTTTCTTTCTTTGTTCTTGATGCTGTATATTGGAATGTCGTTGCAGTAGATGCCATTGTTATTATTTCAGTTGTTTTTCTTGTTAGTATTGTCTTTGCTAGTGTTTGTTGTTATGATGATGTTATTGTTGTTGTAGTTGGTATTCTTGTAGTCGTTGTTACTGTTGTTATTGATTTCCCATCATCGCTGCCGTCGCTGTTGTCGTTGTCGTTGTCGTTGTTGTTGTTGTTGTTGTTGTTGTTGTTGTTGTTGTTTTGCTTTACTAAACTATCTGACCTTTCCTGCTGATCAGTTAAATACATCAATGTCATTGGCTACCAACGGTGGAGTGATGGCGTGGGACAGTAAAGATAGCAACATACAGAAAGGTGATATTATTACAGGGATTTATTGTCTATCTACCTCTCTATCTCTCTCTGTATATATAT
>NC_068999.1:33496546-33497270 GCF_001194135.2 Octopus bimaculoides | reverse complement strand
ATATATATATATATATATATATACGTATATGTATATGTATATGTGTATATGCGTATGAATGTAAGTAGTATGTACGTATATGTGTGTATGTATATATGAATGTATGCACGTATTTATATGTTTGTATTTAAGTAGTATGTATATGCGTGTATGTATGTATGCATGTATTTAAATATGTTATATGTGTGTATGAAAAATTATTGCACGTAAATGAATTCTGCATATGTTCAGTATCAGTTACAATTGTTTCGGTAGCGCTCCGTTTTTAACGCCATTGCACGTAAACGGTTTCATGTGAAAAGTTTACGTAACATTTGCGGTTGATTGCATTAGAGTGACACTTCATCATACTTACATCAATAAACATACATACGTGTGTGTATATACGTGTTTATGTGTGCGTATGTATATGTTTATGTGTGTATATTTATATTATTTAAACATATTAACACACACGTGCATATATATATATATATATATATATATATATAGTTCATAGATGAGCATCACATAATCTCCGTATAGAATACACTTATTAGTGCTCAAGAGAATTAAACTCTAGCCATAAGCAAGTTAGATCAATATATAAATTTTACTATATTAATACATGAAATACAAAAAAATGTATATATGTTTACATGCAAAAAGATCCGACTTATACAGAATACAAATGATATATCAAACCTATATATATATATATAAATATATATGTATATATATATAT
>NC_068999.1:33494120-33495704 GCF_001194135.2 Octopus bimaculoides | reverse complement strand
ATATATATATTCAATCCAAGCAAGAAAAAACAACAATGCAAGGACGTGGTACAAGTACTGTGTCATTGGACGCTCAGGAAAGGAAAGAAAAGAAAGAGGATTTCACGTTTCGAGCAGAGCTCTTCATCAGAAATGTAGAAAAAGTCCAAAGAAGGGAAGACGGAGAAAGAAAATCGCCAACGATACACACACGGTCACATATTGAAATAACCGGAAGGGAATGGGTGAAGATAAAGTTCTTTCAAAGACAGGATATTGCAAGAGAATGAGGTATGTGTGTGTATGTGTGGGTATGTACGTGCGCACAGGTATGTGTGTGTATGTGTGTGTGTGTAATGATAGCACGTGTATGTGCGTCTGTGTGTGTGTGTGTGTGTGTGTGTGGTTGTGGCTGTTTATGTATGTGTGTGGTTGGACTTAGTGTCGTTTAAGGTCATAAGAAGAATTTATAGTAAGAATTTTGGTAGGAGTGACTGTTTGTTGTGTGCCTACCTACACATGTGCGTAGAAAGATGGTCAGTAGAAAGGTGTGTAACTGGTAGTTTGAAGTATGTGTGTGTGTGCGTGTATGTATATGTAGTGTGTGTGTGTTTTGTTTGCAGTGTGTGTGTGTATGTGTGTGTGTGTGTGTGTGTGTGTGTATGCGAATGTACGTATGGATGTGTGTGCACGCATGAGGTTGTGTCTGTAGAGTAAATGTGTGTGTGGGGGATTGTGTGGGTTAGGTATCTGTGCATTCTTGTGCGTGTGTATGTGTATATGCGTTTGTGTACGTGTGTGTGTATGTGCACGTATGTGTGTACGCGTGGGTGTATGTGAGTGTGTGTATGTATGCGTGTGTGTATGCGTGTGTGCACATGTATGTGCGCGTGTATGCGCGTGTGTGCGTGTGTCTGTGTGTGTATGTTTGAGTGTGGAAGTATGTGTATATATATATATATAAAAGATAATAAGAGTGAAAAAACTACAGAAGGCTTGTGTTACATGGTTAAAGTATATATTTAAATTATGTCAGAAAAATGTAAGAAAAATGTTAGAAAAATGTTAGAAAATCTTTTTGGTATATAAACATTGTATTTTGAGAAATAACCGGTTTCGTGTTGTCTTTTCAAATTTCTCTACTTTATTGTGTCGTGTTCGTTCCAGTCTGAGAAATCATGACAAAAATCCGCCAGCTTTAGGTAATTTTAAACAAACAGCCATATAGTTAGGTAGACAATTTAAGTTGACCAGCTGGCTGTTTTCTCTCCCATCCTTCTCTAATTCTCTTTTTTCTCCCTTTCACCGTTTTCTATCTGTCTCTCTCTCTCCCTCTTTCTTTTTTTCTGTTTCTCGTTGCTCACCATCGTCCATCTTTCTTTTCCTCTCGTGAACATCTTTCCTTGCACGGACGTTCTAAGGACTGGACATCTCCTATCTATGTCTTCTATCTTTTCTCTTTTCAAAGAAAATATTTCTCTCGGCATTCACTATTTTCCCCTCGTTCTGGTCTAACGAGGCTCCATGTTTGTTTTCGTTCGGTTTCCTTGTATGTCGTGTGTGTGTGTGTGTGTGTGTGTGTGTGTGTGTGTGTGTGTGCGTGTG
>NC_068999.1:33488175-33493907 GCF_001194135.2 Octopus bimaculoides | reverse complement strand
TTATCTCGTAAATTAAAGAATCTGATATTATTTGGAATTAAAGTTGGGAAATTTGAGTAATTTTAGCCAATCAACAGGCAGCGTGGCATTAGCAGCTTGTTACCATGACATCCACACGCTGTGTTGTGGTTCACTGTTGTCTGTGCCGCTGTTGTCTATGTTGATTTTTCACACTTGATTCTTTACAGCACGAGATTCTTTTCAGTCGCGTTTTTTATTTTAATTTTTCTGTGTGTCAGTATATTACATATTTTTCTGTGCTTTTTTTGTGTCTTCGTATTTTACATATTTTTTATTTCATATATTTTTGAGACTCACTGCCTCAGATAGCGGGATTTATGATTTCACTAGTTTAATTCTATTCATAAAAATTTAAATTAGGAGTATTTCTTAAACCGTTGACTTCCCATTTCAACAGCTTCACTGAAATTTAGCCCACGTAAAAGGAACTGAGAGGGATATCGTGGAACAGAGAAACTGTGGGTGATACGGATAGGGATGTCACAGTTAGCGACTCCTTTGCTTCTTCTCACATCCTGGATGCTGCCGTCAGGGCGAGATCCACAGCTTCTGCGACCGAGCGGAACAAAATCGTGAAATACCGCGATCTGTGGCCAACTACATTTTCCATCCTGTGGAGTTCGAGACACTTGGTGAGTTCGGACTAGGTATTTCTGTGTATTTAGAAACTACAATGAACAAGTCAGACGCTAAATTATAAATTTCACAGGGTACATTAAAGTTGACACCGCACCGCTAAACGCAGAAAATTCATGTCTCGCTACTGGCTAAAAATACCCAGTTTTTTCGATTTTTAAACCTCTGTAACTTTTTTCTCCATTTTTTTTTTTCTTATGAAGCAATGAGACTGGAAGGCTACATTATTATAGCCGATTCTCAGATTTTTTTACTTCCTGTTAAAAAAAAAATGCATATTTTGCGAATGAAAAAAACTAGATCCCGTCCCCATAACTTAGCGGTTCAACCAAAGCAATCGATAAAATAAGTACAAGTGTCAGGCTTTAAAAAATAAATACTGAGGCCGATACGTCCAACTAAAAATTCTTCATGGTGGTGCTCTAGCATGGCCACAGTCTAATGGCTAAACAAGTGAAAGATGAAAGATAAAATATACATAGGCGCAGGCTTCTTTCAGTTTCCGTCCACCAACTCCACTTACAAGGCTTTAGTCGGCTCGAGGCTATAGTAGAAGACACTTGCCCAAGGTGCCACGCAGAGGGATTAAAAACCCGGAACAATATATATATGACTTCTACTCTTTGCATTATATGTGTGCATGTATGTAAAAACACACACGCACACTCGCATTTCTATTTATGTGTTGTGTGCATGTTTACTTTGTGTGTATGCATGTGTGTTGTGTCTGCGTATGTGTATGCACATGCATGTATGTACGTACATTTATTTTTCTGAATTTGAGTGTGCCTGCGTGTGCATGTGTGCGTGTGTGTATATGTGTGTGCGTGTGCTTCTAAGTGTAGAGGCGTGAAAATAAACTAGATAAAAGAGATACGGTAGCCGAAATCGTTTCACGCCTCCACCGTGTTGTACCCAACTCCTGTCACCAATCCCTCCACCATCTCTCCTCCCCAACAGCTGCTCCGCCTCCCCTCCGCCTCATCCTCGTTAGACAAAGATTCTGACAATGATAGATGGAAGGATGGATGACTGATTAAGGCTACAAAGAGAAAGAGTTAGAGGAAGAATGAGAGAGATAAGGGAGTAGAAGGGAGACGTGGGAGGAGGAGACGATGATGAAATTGAGAGAGGGTTTAGGAGGAGGAAAGGAAGGAAGGGCTGACACGCTTCAGTGAATCCCGTCTGTCAGCAGCTTGTGTCAAGGTTCGGCGAGTTCAAGTGACTTAGTCCTGGTGTTGATTCCTTAATCTGACAAAAGAACCACAACAACGAACGAGCCTGTACGTGGTCGTTCGCTCTTGTATAAATAGCAACTGAACCTCCTTCAAATCACACCCGCCTGTCTCTAAAGAATGAAGGACACGTTAGTCAATGTAAAAAATAAGCATACGAAATGCCGCTAAGCGTTTTGTCCGGCGCGCTAACGATTCTACCAGCTCGATACCTTAACAGACTGATTGGTTATGGCTGGAACGCTTTTGATCACAGGTTTATAGATACACTGAATCAGGGTTATCCGAAGCTAAACAACATCAACAACAATAACAACAATACAACAAAACGTTACGCATGTCTACGAGATCATCCGACTGGCTAGAAACAGCCGCTCAAAACTCACTCAAATCGCATCCGACCAACGTAGAAATGAACACATTAGCTAAGGTTTAGGAAAGAGATGAGATGGTGATGGTTGAAATATCTTTAATCATAGGCTTGCTCAATCATTGAACTGGGGATGAACAACATTGATAGTGACAACAACAATAACAGCAATTATTGTTTCTGAGTCACACAAAAAGCAAGAGTTTTCAGGTAAAGATTTGGTCGATGACATCGCGCCAGTACTTGAGTGCTACCTTATCTTAACGACTCTGAATGGAATTTGAGAATAATCTAACAAGACAACAAAAACAGCAACAACAATAATCCTTTCTATTATAAGGAACGAGGCTTGAAATTCGGTGGGTGCCTAGTCGATTACTGCTCTACTGGTACTTATTTCATAGACGTCAAAAGGATTAAAGACAAAGTCGGTCTCGGCGGAATGTAAGCATACACACATACACGTGTGCGCGCGCACACATACTATCAAACTTTATATACATGTTACTGACAACAAGCAGAAAGCGCACCTACTATTTCCAATGGCCGCTACTAATATTCCCAATTAGTGCGTCGGACCAAATACTGCTAAGCATTTGGTCCGACGTGCTAACGATTCCGCCAACTCGCTACCTTAATGTTTCAAATTTTGGTGCAGGTCCAGCAGTTTTGGAGAAGAGAAGGAAGTCGATTACATATTTTATCGACCCCAAAAGGATGAAAGACAAAGTCGGCTGTGGCGGAATTTGAACTCAGAACACGAAATGCCGCTAAGCATTTTGTGTGGCATGCTAACGATTCGCAGCTTGCTGCCCTAAAAATAACAACAATGATAATAACGATTTGAAATTTTGGCACAATGCCAGCAATTTCAGGGAAGGGAGTAAGTCGCTTACGTTGATTCCTATGTTGAACTGGTACTTATTTTATCGACCCTGAAAGAATGAAAGGTAAAGCCGACTTCGGCAAAATATGAACTCAGAACTCAAAGACGGACGAAATGTTGCTAAGCATTTTGCCCGTCGTGCTGACGATTCTAAGCTCGCTGCCTTAATAATAATAATAATAATAACAACAATAATAATAATACACAGGCAGGCACATACATACACATACATACACACTCATACGCACACACTCATACACACACGATTCGTGTTACATAAAGGAGCAAAGAATTCTCCATCCGTGCAAACGAAGGAGAGGCTTGCTTGTAATGACGTTGAGTCCTTTAACATATAATAATCAAATCAAACTAAATATTGATATTTTGAATGAATTTAATACACGTCTTTCAGCTCATTGTGCAAGAGAAAAAAAAAAGAATTCATCTTTTACGTAACATCTTCTTCAGTTTAGGCATTTCAGCAGATTTTGAAATGAACTCTTTTGATAAAATCTTTTCCTCCCTTACGTAATGTTCTGAAGCACATGTATTAAATGCATTTAAAATATCAATACTTGATTTCATCTCATGATATTTACTTATATAAATACATACTCACAAGCATGTGTGTGTGTGTGTGTGTGTGTGTGTGTGTGTGTGTGTGTGTGTGTGTGTGTGTGTGTGTGTGTGTGTGTGTGTGTGTGTGTGTGTGTGTGTGTGTGTGTGTGTGTGTGTGTGTGTGTGTGTGTCCATTATATGCAACAGAAGTAGTATTATACTGAATACGGTATTCGTCTGGAGATATCTCTTAGAGACGTTCTGTGTTTGAAAATACGATATATATCAAAAGCCGGAGAAAATCATCCAACAGCAGTTTGTGATGACCCTAAATGCGAATGTCTGCTTCATTGCGTGTTGTCAGTCGCCAACGTCATTCTAAGACGAAATCTGTCGCTACCCTTATAGGAAAGCAGTGAATGAACAATTAGTGGTGTTGCAAATAGCCACTCGGCTGAATAAAACCCTTGTATACAACAGAAACCGTATTAGATTAAAATACCTATCTGTGTATCATATATATATATATAAGTGAACACAAATGGCGTTTAAAATTTACAATAGCTGTTACGACTTAATGCAGTCATTATATATCTAAATATATATAACACAGTCATATAATGTATGTATGTATGTATGTATGTATGTATTATGTATGTATGTATCTATGTATGCATGTATGTATGTATGTATGTATGTATGTATACCTCCGTGTTAAGTTAATTCCGAATATTCCAAGTAATTTAAACGTTGGGACCAATAGTCAATACAGGTCCGAAACCGTAGTTCACTGGTACTGGGTAACCTGAAACTCCAAGTACGTATAAAAGGAATAATTGGTACATTTGACGCGGTGTAATTTATAGTAATAAGAATAAAACGAATGGTTATTTCCAGATATTATTACTGCATATGTTTCTATAACATAGTTCTTCAGAACACGAGTGCTGTTATGAAACCTGACGCAAGACTATGTAACATTATGCCCCTTTTAAAGACCACACACAATAACTTAGTTGACTGACATTAAGAGAGCTGATTGATGGCTACCTTAAATACACCCATTCAAAGTTTATTTATTTCCTGTGTGTTTAACTTTCTATAAATGTATACTCCCTGCATGGAACTGTTATATGTCACTAAAATACTTAGTGACATATCTAAAAAAATTATTCGGAGATGTATTATCTGATACAACGGGCTCTTTATGGAAACATAAACTTTACAGAATGTTACAGAATGTTACAGAATGTTACAGAATGTTACAGAATGTTTCACGTCAAGCTACATAGCAGCACTCGTGTTCTGAGTAAATCCACTATGTAAACATGGGTAGTAATACTCTCAAATCCCCATTCACATTATTCTTATTATTGTGTGTGTGTGTGTGTGTGTGTGTGTGTGTGTGTGTGTGTGTGTGCATGTATGTATGTAGTATGTATGTATGTATGTATAGCAGAATCAGAAATAGAAAGTCATTGGTATAATATTATATATCTGAAACAATGAATAGAAATGACTTTTCTAATAGTTTTTTCTACTTTAATAAGTAGATGCTTATAGGTTAAAACATCTAATTATTAAAGTGGAAAAATTATCAGAAAAGCCATTTCTATTCAAGCAAAGTAGCTAGTTCTAAAATCTCTATAAGAGATGCAGGTAGAAACAATACTGAAACGTAATATTTGTTGCCACTTCAACATGCTTGTTTTGTATGGAACTGCGTTGCTACCGTGGCAACAAACATTATGTTTGGTCCCATTCTCAGCAAGTTTTTCGTCGGTGCCTCCAGGTGGGAAGCACTACTATCGATAATGGCTGAAATTGCATTTGACCCTCTGGCCGATAACTGATGGAGAATTGGTGACCTTCTCTGTTCCTGTTTGCCTGTGTATTTAGTATATGTTCGTTTATTTATTTACTAAACGTTTTCTTAATTATATATAGGTATGTCATATTTTCCGTTTGTTGTCTTTTTATTTAATCCTGAATATGTATGTATGTATATATATATATATATATATAT
>NC_068999.1:33483004-33485934 GCF_001194135.2 Octopus bimaculoides | reverse complement strand
AAAAGACCATTCTCAAAAGTTTGCGGAACATTAACAAATAGAAAGAAAAGATATAATGAAGTGAGCAGACATTGCGACTGTTAACCCTAAACGTGTCTTCTATTATAGCCCAGGGCCGACCAAAGGATTTGGTAGACAGAAACTGAAAGCAGCCCATCGTGTGTACGTGTGTATGTGTGTGTATGTGTGTGTGTTCCTGTGTGTGTGCGTGTGTGTGTATGTGTGTGTGTATGTGTGCGTGTGTGTGTGTGTGTGTGTGCGTGCGCATAGAGAGATACAAAGACAGAGACAGACAGACAGACAGACAGACAGAGATTGTTTTAGAGAGGCGGTGTTAACATTACAACATGACAGGCATTTAAAAGATTTTCCGTTATATTGAATTCTATTTCATTTCTTGACAGAAAAATATATAATCTATATTTCACTGTATACAATGTATATTGCATATATATTTGGGAAAGATATTGGAGCATCGGATAGAATGCTTCGGGGAATCTGTTTTGATTCTCAGCACTCTCCCGCTGGTGCCAACTTTTCCTTTCAGTTTTCCACCTCGATAAATAAATAAAATACCAGTCAAATATTAGAATCATTTTTCCCCACCTACCCACTCTCTCTCTCTCTCTCTCTCTCTCTCGCTCGGAATTGGTTACGCTGCAATTTGAAACGAGTAATAGGTAGCCAATCACAGGTCCCCTTTTTCCAAAATGCAGAATGTCAGAACGAGTCGCTAACAGCATCATACCATATAAAGAATGATTACACTGGGGGACATGGATCTTGTTGTCTGATGTTGGAGACATGTATCCTCGTAATTTGGTGGGTGATGATTTCAGAAATGAAATCCATTTTGCTCTATCACGTCAAGATTTTTCACAAACTGAAAAATGTTCATTTTTCAACAATTCTAGTATTGTCATCATTTCTAAGGATAGATTTGGCTTCATCAAATGCTAACCCATGTATGGAGCTTGACATAACTTTGAAAGCATAGTTTTACAATATCATTTAAAGTAAATAAAACTACAAAAGTGAAATCAAAAGTCATGATTTAAGTATCTTCAGTAAATAAAAGCATCAACCTTGAGCAACTTTCACTATTTTCAGTCTAAGCAGTTTTAAATGTCACGATGATGAATGAAATGTTCTTTATAGAATAAGATGTTAAACAACACATTTCTGTGGTCCTTGACAATATATATGTCTTATATTTGTGGGATGTGTCTACAGATATGCCTGCGCTGTGCTCGATTTAGTGTGACGATCATTGCAAGCCAGGTGAGACATGTTTTGTTGAACCTTTAACTATTTCTTATGAAAACTGGTATTTTGAATGCGCCCTTAATATTTTAATTGTGAGGTCACATGGATCAAGGTCACTTTTTATCAAGCATTGTCAAAATACTGTTGAACCAACTTTATGTCATGTATTCTCTTTACCATCACGAATCTGCATGTGCATACTTTATAACTGTTGACAATTCTGAAAATGACTTCCCAAGGTGACAATTGGTTTGAATATATGTTTTGCATTTCAGAAATACGGTCAGTTGTGAGAGAAGAAAGCAACCCCGATGTTTTCTGCTATATTTTTGGATCTAGATAGCGAAATAAAATCACAGATTTTGTGAAGAAAGCTTACCTTACTTACTTTGACATGAAGCTGGGTGATCAAGACAAATCCTGGCCGCTCTATAGTGTGTAAAGTATGTGTTGAAACACTGAGACAGTGGCTGTTTTGAGTACTTGAGCAGAAAGTTTCCGGCTTTGTCTTGTGAGAATATTAAGGTTGGTTAGTTTGTTGGGTCACAGATTAGGTGGCTATTGCAGGACCAGCAATTTTCGGAGACAATGTCTGGTGTTGAAAAAGAAGCTTGGAATGTTTTTGCTGTTGTTGTGTAGTTGTTGAATCTGTGCAGACCGTGTTAACCAGTTTTCGAGCAATGGGCTGCAACATGAATATAAAAGTGTATTTCCTGTACATTTGGATTACCTCCCTGAAAATCATGGTGCAATAAGTGACGAACAAGGAGAAAAATTTCGCCAAGACATCGAAACTATGAAGGTTAGGCATCAGGGTAGGTGCTGGTCTCTGCAAAGACACTGTCGTGAAGCGAATTATTCACGCAAGCAACAAAGAGAATGTTCACTCCTTGAGTAACTGAAACCCCAGTCTGACAGAAATATCTATCCTAAAATATGTAATTAAACATTTTGTCTAATATATATATATTAAACAACAAAAAGTACTATTTAGTTCGATTAGTTCGACTAAAACTCCTCAAGACGGTGCCCCAGCATGGCCGCAGACTAATAACTGAAACAAGTAAACGATATCGAAAAACCACAAAAAACTTTTCTTCGTGGGTCATTGCAGGAATCGACCCTAGTTTTCCATGTAGGTAGACTATATATGCAGGTAGGCTATACGAAAGAACAGTATATGGATTGTGTTGTTTAGCTTATGGCTATATCAGTATGTAAGATTTGTTGTCTCTCCATTCTGTTAAACAATATGTTAAATAATAATTAATTCAAATTTTTTCCACAAGGGCAGCTTGCGAGAGGTGGGGATGAGTCGATTATATCGACCCCAGTGTTCAACTGGTACTTAATTTATCGACCCTGAAAGGATGAAAGGCAAAGTCGACCTCGGTGGAATTTGAACTCAGAACGTAGCAACGGGCGAAATACCGCTAAACATTTCGTCCAGCGCGCTGACAATTCTCCCAGCTCGCTGCCTTAATATGTTAAATAATAATAACTTCAATATGTTAAATAATAAAATAGAAATGGTATTTGAATGTGAGGGCAATGTTGGTATTTGTGAAGACTACGTGAACGCTAGTGATGATGCCGGAAGATGATTTTGATGATGATGATGATGGTTTCGATGACAATATGAGAGGTGTAGAATGTGACAGAAA
>NC_068999.1:33478895-33481645 GCF_001194135.2 Octopus bimaculoides | reverse complement strand
TATATATATATATATATATATATATATTTGTATATATATTCCAGGAGGTGATAAGTTCCAAGGTATGTCCGGCCACTTAGAATGAAGAACTCAAAGAGAAGTCTGAGAGTGAATCAACATTTAATCCATAATCGTTAGTCCGACAAAATATATTTTCTCAGGCTAACGATTATGGATTAAATGTGTGTTGGTATGTATGTAGACAGACAGACAGACAGACAGATAGATAGATAGATAGATAGATAGATAGATAGATAGATAGATAGATAGATAGATAGATAGATAGATAGATAGATAGATGTGCAATTACAGATATGTTTAGCAATCGATAACGTCTTGGCATGATGTACGTTGCGTTCACCGATTACTTTCGATGCCTGTGTTGCCGTGAGCAATTAGAGACTCCTTGAACCAGCAGATCTAGCAAGAACGAGCGAGAAGGTATAAGAACTGCAACAGTACTGGCACAGAACTTTATTTAATGACTAAGATCATTAAATCATCTCGGTAAGATTTGAAGTCAGAGCCTAAGAAACTCTGAGCTATCCCGCACTCCAATGACTCTGCCAGTCGACCCACTTATGTATGTATGTATGTATGTTCATTTTTGTTTTGAATTATCTAAATTATTCCTTTGAAGAAGGAATTGGTTTCTCTTAGATACAAAGCTCCATCGTTGGAATGTAGATGGCGGAAACAGTGTCACGTTTTACACCTGAGAAAAGAAAAGGCTTGCATAGTTTTACTGCTCTTCTTACAGATTGTGTTTGTAATGTGCGAGTCAAGTGCTTGATTTCTTTTTTATTTATTTATTTTTTTTTTTTTTGAACATTTTGGTAATCAAAGAAACAGCGATTATTACAGGCGATTTCTACTACAAGAACACAGACACACACCAAGGCACACATTTTAGACTTTGCTATCTTAAAAAAATTGCACCAGTCAATATGGCAAGGCGTATATGTTCAATAGTTAGGTTACATATAATATATTATACCTTAATATTGTGTGGACGGAGATCCCAGTTGGCCGGCCCCTGGCGTTAAATAAAGTGTTAACACGGTATGCAAATTACTAACCTCAGTTTCGTGGAACTACTGAAATTGATGAGAATATAAATGAATTGGCAGCTTATTTCTCTGGGATTGGTCAAATCGATACAGATGCCGCTGATGAGAATCGAACATCAGTTTCTTTTCAGTCTACGGCGAAATAGCTAAATAAGCCCTGTTTATAATTCTACTATATATATATATATATATATATTAAAAAACTGGCACTCCATCGGTTACGACGATGAGGGTTCCAGTTCAGTTGATCCAATCAACATAACAGCATGCTCGTGAAATTAATGTGCATGTGGCTGAGCACTCCACAGACATGTGTACCCTTAACGTAGTTCTCAGAGAGATTCAGCGTGACATAGAATGTGACAAGGCTGGCCCTTTGAAATACAGGTACTACTCATTATTGCCAGCTGAGTGGACTGGAGCAACATGAAGTAAAGTGACTTGGTCAAAAGCACAACACGTCATTCGGAAACTGAACTCACGACCTTGCGATCGGGAACCGAGTACTAAGCCACGTGCCTTTACATGTCTTTAACATGTCTCCAGGAGAAGGTTATTCTGATATAAAACCAGGCATGCCTAGAATGGTATTCAACATTTTGGGATCTTTTGTTTGCTCTTGTAGAACTAAACGCGTCCCTTCAGAAACAAAATGTACTCGAAGAATTTAGTAAATCATCCTAAAACTAAGACAAAAAAGAACCCAGCCTCTGTTCTATAGAGAAACCCTCGCAATGATGGTGAAGACAAAAACAAAGATATTCCATTTGCATTCACTTATTAGGCACATGACTAAGTGGCTGAGGGTACCGTAAGGTTGTGACTAAGTGGCTGGGGGTACCATAAGGTTGAATCGAGAATCGCAGCTGGAGATAAAAACCAGTTTAATGTATTTGACACGCTTGCACAGACATGTTTTATACACAAACATACATACATACATGCATGCATAGACGTCGAAGGTGTTACAGCAGCACCACCGTCGCAACCACCATTGCTACCAGAATTAATAATACAATCTACACCACAACCATCAACACATCCGCCACCATCAGCATCCTCACTCCGACTACCACCACCATTACCAACGTTACTACTACAGCCACTAAACAGTAAGGCACTAACGAACACCAAACACCTATTTTAACCTCTCTTTCCTGTTCCGCCCAAATAAGAAGCGTCTCCAATTAGGAGTAGAAGACGGGCAAAACTATTTGAGTCCTACGGGATACGGGATAAACCGGATATAGAAAGTCTAGTTTCGAATCGAAGGCAAAGGAAATTAAGACAAATGGTAACATTGCAAGCAAGTTATCTTCAAACCGGAGACAAAAAAAAACAAAAAAAAAAAACGAAAATGGAGACCCCCATTGAAGAAGTAACTCCCAACAAACTGTTCACTTCCTGTCTGCTGCCAAAAATTCACATTCGAGGACGAGCAGGAGTATTTTCATTTTGTATTTAGGTCCTGCTGCTGTTGCTGCTGCTGCTGCTGCTACTAGTGTTGTTGTTGTTGATGATGATGATGATGATGATGGTGATCTCTTCGATTTAATTATATTCTGTTTGGAACTTTTTTTCTTTTCTGTTTTTATTAACTGTGCGTAGGTGAGAAATCTATTTTTCCTTAAGTTCTACAGACAGAAGAACTTATTAAATTACACACACACACACACACAT
>NC_068999.1:33472771-33478660 GCF_001194135.2 Octopus bimaculoides | reverse complement strand
ATAGCCAGATGGATTGACAGATAAATAGAAAGAGAGGTATATATGTATACATGTGTATATGTACGTACTTATCTATGCGTGTATGTATGTATCCGATAGGCTTCTAGCAAATTCCATTCAGCTGATATTGGTCAGCCAAGGCTATATAGACAATTGCTACACAGAGGCTTCGAACTCCGAACCACGCAATGTTGCTTGTATGTATGCGTGTGTGCATGTGTGCATGTATGTACATATGTACTTTGCGTGAGTGCATGTGTAGTGTATTCTCTTGTGGTTACACACACACACACACACACACACACACACATACTTCTTTTTGTAACTTGTTTGCAAGATTCTTTATGTGAATTCGTGTGTTGAAGCAAATATTGTTGTGTCTAGTGAGAGTCATTATGCCAATATTATTAACACACGCACTAATTCCATTCCTATATATTATTGGTCAACAACTCTCTATCCCACATATCCCCTCTTCTTGCACTCATTCCATTTTGTCTTTCTGCGGTATGTATCCTTAACTGTGCATGCGTTTGCATCTGTATATGTGTGTATATGTGCTTGTGTATGCGTTTATCTGTGTGTTTAGTATGTCTTGTGTGTGTGTGTGTGTGTGTGTGTGTGTGTGTGTGTGTGTGTGTGTGTGTGTGTGTGTGTGTGTGTGTGTGTGTGTGTGTGTGTGTGTGTGTGTGTGCATGTGTGTGTGTGCGTATGTGTGTGTGTGTGTGTGTGTGTGTGTGTTTGTGTGTGTATGGACTTATGCATTATTCTGTTTATATTTGTGTCTTATTTTCCTTCTCATTTCTTTTTATTTCTCATTTCTTCTTTAGCCGTCAGAATGCGTAATGTGGTGAAATGGGGAGCACTGGCGGGAGCTCAAGGAGGAGAAAGGCTCGTCAGTGCTCTACCAACATGCTCAATTATAACATGGAGGCTCGGTAAAAAATCTTGCTACAAATAGTAGCGTGTAAATATTGGGTTTAAAAAGAAACAATATTTACACACTATAGTTTATAGCTTTATATGATCTAACGTTTCAAAAAAAAGTAAAGGCTGTGTGGTAAGAAGCTTACTTACCAACCACATGATTCCGGGTTCAGTCCCACTACGTGGCACGTTGGGCAAGTGTCTTCTATTATAGCGTCTAGCCGACCAAAGCATTGTGAGCGGATTTGGTAGACGGAAACTGAAATAAGCCCGTCGTTTATGTGTGTGTGTGTGTGTGTGTGAGAGTATTTATGTGTGTACATCTCTTTGTCTGTATTTGTCACCTCACTTACGCTTAACAACCAATATATGTCTATGTATATGTGTGTGTATCTTTTTGTCTGTGTTTGTACCCCCACCTACGCTTGACAACTAATGTATGTCTATGCGTGTGCATGTGTGTGTGTATGTGTGTGTGTGCGTGTGTGTCTATGAATGTGCACTTTTGTAAAATGGCCAGCAATAAGTCTTGTTATAATTTTATTGGTTGTACTTTATAAGATTCAGTCAGGAAGATAAAAATTAGACCATGTCTGTGGTGTGTGTGTGTGTGTGTGTGTGTGTGTGTGTTTGTTTGTGTGTGTGTGTGTGTGTGTGTGTGTGTGTGTGTGTGTCTGTCTGTCTGTCTGCATCTGTGTGTGTATTTGCATTCATGTGTGCATGTATTTGTGCTCTTATATGTGTGTGTAAACTTTCATCACTTAAATGAACTTGTAGTGATTTCAATTCACTGTTTGACCTTTTGAAAATAAGTCAAATATTTTCCTCGTAAAATTTACGACAAAAAGTTGCCATTTTATTTTTGTCAAAATACCCGTCACTCCGTCCATTGCAAAGCTTCTCACTGCAGCTCACCGTAATTATAATTCTGTCACTTTTCCTTGCCTACATTTAGCAATAGAGGTGGAGTGACTGCTATTCACCCCACCTCTATGGGTTTTTTCCAACTACCAGCGTGACTGCGAACAAAACAGACTATGTTTTATGTGTGATGATGGCTGACCACTCGTGACTGAGGAAGACCATCACTGTCCATTAAAAACATTGTTCAGTCATACAACTTTATACTTTACGCTTGTGTATCCGCTGGTGAGTAGTGAACCTAGGCTTTGATAAACATACACGTCCGTAGATATTGCAAACCAAGTTTGTCCCATTCACTGCACAGGCGGTGCGTTTTCGTGCATCCTGCTTATATTTTGCATGAAAAATGTGTGCTTTTTCGAAAACACCCATTCTTTCTTTTATTTGTATCCTCCACCGTGGCTATAACAAGCACTGCTTTCCCAACTGACATATTTCATATGCTTTCAACGAGGACTTCTCATAGTCTTTAGGTCGTTGTCTTGGTTGCCGCCGGGGGCGCTTTCCACAGATAAGTTCGCTATGTCGCATCTGCTTAGGGGCTCTACGTTCATTCATCCAAACAAGGTATCCAATCCAACTAAACAATGCTTGTGCATCATCGCCCCAATGCTCAGGAGGTCGGCTTCTCTCAAGACCTTTGCGTCTGGAGTCCTCAAGGACCAGCC
The DNA here is from genome assembly GCF_001194135.2 of Octopus bimaculoides. Taxonomy (NCBI): domain Eukaryota; kingdom Metazoa; phylum Mollusca; class Cephalopoda; order Octopoda; family Octopodidae; genus Octopus; species Octopus bimaculoides. Next base: position 33,476,141 of record NC_068999.1, on the reverse strand, counting down.
AGCATGCAGGATCTGTCTCAGATATCTCTGATGGAAGCGTTCAAGGAACCCTTGCATAATGTGTGCAAAGCGTCCATGTATCGAATGAGTGAAGGAGCGACACTAGCGCACAAGCACTGTACACAGCAATTTCTGTTCGCCTTGTGATATTAAATTTCGACCAGACACAAAACTAAGAAGGCCTGAAGGAATCAGTTGCCTTCTGAAGCCTTAAAGATATTTCCTCATCCAAGGAGCAAGAACGGATGAATGTATTGCTCAGGTAGACAAAACTTACCGTTCACTTTCAGTACTGTTTCTTCAACTAAGATAGACGGTTTCATATATGTGTTTCCAAATGCGGGCTGGAACATTACGACAGTTTTATTCAAGCTAATGTTGAGTCCAGATGCCTTGCAAGATAACAAAATATAATCCATGAGAATTTGCATATCTTCAAATGTATGAGAAAATAAGTAACTAAGTTGGAATCATCTGCATAAAGGAGGTCACGAATTTTTAGATTTTTTGCAAACTTGTAGATGCGAGTGCTACTAGTTGAAAGCTCCGCGGACCGGATGATAACAAACTTATGGGGGTCACTAGGAGAGAATTCGCGCCGTTTCGGGACCTTCCTCTCGACGGAATTATTGCGAACCGGTCCCCCTAGTTGAGATGAGGCCCCGCTTGCGACATCAACGTCTCCAAAACTTCACTAGGTACAACTCCAAAGATTGCGAAATATTGTCTCTTTCTTAATGTTAGAGGCCAACGAGTACGAGTCACCTTTCCAGCCATATCTAGTAATATTACTCAATCGTCTTGCGACAATGGTAGTGGACCAAGGACAAGCATGGGTTCGAGGTAAACAGGCGGGAACACTGAAAAAAAAGTATTTCAAGCAAAAGACAAGAAAACCATCTTTCCTAACACTGAAGGTTGTTTTCAACTGTATAGAGATAGAAACGGAAGAAAAGAAAAAGAGAAAATTGAAGAACAGACGGGTTTCTAACTAGGCCAAACATGCAAACGATAGACTGCTAAGAACCGATTTAACAATCTTTAAACGTTGGCTGCAAGGAGGACGTGTCTACTTTATTAACCAGTCCGACATCTGAGTTGCTCACAAGTTCACAAGCAGTTTAAAGATGGAATATTTTGAGTACATATATCCGGAGGAAAAGCAAGCAAAAGATTCTTTGGTCGCGATGTACCCTGAAAAAACTGAGGTGATGTCTTCTCAGCTGTGCATGGATGGAATGCCTGAATTTGTTTTGTTGTAAGTGTGCATTCATGTATGTTTGTATGTATGTTTGTACGTGCACGTATGGATAGACGTGTGTTTTTTATGTATTTATTTACTTGAGTAAGTTGAAAGAAAAAGTGGTTTTATATGTCTCATCATTGTAACCCTACTATACTGTAGCCTAAACCTACACTTCTTTTTATATATAATTATGTATATACATCCACACACGCACAAATGTAATTCCTTCGTAAAATATTGTATGAATGGGCTCCGAAAGCAAAACAAAATGAAGGGTTATCATCATTATCATCATCATCATCACCATCATCAGTGTTGTTGTTGTTGTTAGGGCGGCGAGCTGGCAGAATCGTTACCGCACTCGGCAAAATGCTCGGTGGAATTTCATCCGTCTTCATGTTCTGAGTTCAAATTCCGCCGAGATCACTTTTGCCTTGCATCCTTTCGGGGTCGATAAAATAAGTATCGATTGATCACTGGGGTCCATGTAATCAATTTGCACCCTACCCACTGAAATTACTGGCCTTGTGCCAAAATTTGAAATCATTATCATCATCATCATTATCGTCATCATTATTATTATTATTATTATTATTATTATTATTATTATTATTATTATTATTGTTATTATTATTATTATTATTATTATCATTATTATTATCATTATTATTATTATTATTATTATTATTATTATTATTATTATTATTATTATTATTATTGTTATTATTATTATTATTATCATTATTATTATTATTATTATTATTATTATTATTATTATTATTATTATTATTATTGTTATTATTATTATTATTATTATTATCATTATTATTATCATTATTATTATTATTATTATTATTATTATTATTATTATTATTATTATTATTATTATTAAGGCGGCGAGCTGGCAGAGTCGTTAGTTTGCCGGGCAAAAATGTTCAGTGGTATTCCGCCCATCATCTACATTCTGAGTTCAAATTCCGTCGAGGTCGACTTTGCTTTCATCCTCTCGGGGTCGATAAATTCAGTACCAGTGAAACACTGGGGTTGATGTAATCGACTTATCCCCTCCCCCAAAATGGCTGCCCTTGTGGCAAAATTTGAAACCATTATTATCATTTATTTATTTATTATTTATTTATTTATCCATTCATTCATTCATTTTTTCTTCTCCGAACAAAACATGATAAATTGATGAATGTTTTTTCTGTTCACCTCAAAAAATAATCTCAACACAAGTCTTTATTCTTCATACGATATTCATCGTAGAAACACTGAATATTTTATATATAATAATAAATATACTGCTGCTGTATACACTTATTTAATATCACAACGTTTGAGGACGTCAGCAATAGGAGATTTATTATAAAGTGCACACTATTTATCTCTCTCTGTGCTCTATATCGTTGTGTATTTAATAAAACATCAACAAAAAACCGTAGCGTTGGCGTGGATGCATTCATATATATACACACACACATATATTCATACATACACATATACATTCATACACTCGCATATATGTACATAGACACATTAATACAAACACACACACGCATATATAAATATATATAAATATGTATGTATATACATATATATACATGTGTGTGTATGTGTGTGCGTGTGCACGTGTGTGAGTTTTTGTGACTGTGTGCGTGCGTATGCATGTGTGTGTGACTTACAGCTTAAAGATGAAAAAAATGCAGAAGTTAAAAAAGATATGATTTTTCTGCTCAAATACTCCAAAAAATGATGGTTCCCCTGGTGTGACACAAGACGAGGGCTTTTCATGATTTTTTTTTATTTTTATATATATTTATTCTCTCTGTTCTTGAATTCAGCGAAAGAAAAATAATAACATGTGTATCATAAAAAAAGAAAAACGAATATAAAGTAATATTTGGATGAAGAATAGAAATGAGATGGTGGTATGGGGGAGGTTATATATTGAAGGGGCTGAGATATGAAATATGTTTTTTAGTTTTTACAAACACACACACGCATATATAAATATATATAAATATGTATGTATATACATATATATACATGTGTGTGTATGTGTGTGCGTGTGCACGTGTGTGAGTTTTTGTGACTGTGTGCGTGCGTATGCATGTGTGTGTGACT
>NC_068999.1:33469079-33470745 GCF_001194135.2 Octopus bimaculoides | reverse complement strand
AATAAAATATCGCTATCAATCTGGAGTAATAATTTGTAGTTTTGAAATCAGTAGTTCTTTGACTGCTATTTCTGAATTCTCAGTATGTTGGAGAAGCAGGTTACTGTCAATCCCTATATATTTATGATTATATATATATATATATATATATATATATACACACAAGAGTAAGCGCATAAATGTGAAACAAAGTGGGAAAAAAAGTACTCGAATGCTGGAGATAGAGTAATATGCTTTATTATTAAAGTAACGAGAAGGTGGATTTGGGATTAATCTTTATTTTGCACAACGGTCGTTTCAACCCATCCTGCTACTGTCCCTTATGGGTGAGGCTCCGTTCGACATGTGTTGCATCCATTTTGCAGTCTGGGTCTCATCAGGTACATCTATGCATAAAGTTGTGTCTCGTTAAAGATCCTGAGTTTTGACTGTCATGTTGTTATATGCCCGTCTGGTGAGAGAATGAAACATCGCTACAATTTTCAATTACTATTATCTTTATTCAATAAGAGTTGCAAACACTTGTAAATATAGACAAATAATTGTTGGTAGAAAAAGTGAAATGTTCGTAGGGAAAGTTAATGGATGGACAGGGATGGACTGAGCTACGTTGGGTTTAAGGCAGAGGAATGGTACTAAAAGAAGGGAGATATATATATATATTACATGGAAAAATGCGAGCATGAAAAGTAATATTCTTAAGATTATAAACCTGGAAAAGTACAGGACAAGTTATTACACCTGGAAAAGTATAGGACAAACTATTACTTCTAGTAAAGTAAAGAATAAGAAACTTTTTACTTAAAATATTGCAGCAAAGAATACCAGTTCTTCTAATTTATCACTCTTTACAGTTCTCGTCTTTTAAATTTATTGTATAAAACTTTTCAGCTAATTTTTAAGTTTGTCTAATTAGTCAATTTTTTTCTGTATTTAAGGTAGTAAATTAGCCAAATTCTACTTAAATAAGTATAGTGTTATATGCAAACTATAATAAAATATGCTTTAATATTCAAATTTTAATTTTAGCTGCAATATGTTAAGTAAAAAGTTTCTTATTCTTTGCTTTACTAGAAGTATCGGGTCATCCCATAAGTTCTGTCCGAATTTTAAATAAAGAAAACATGTGATCAAACGTTATATTTAATTGAAATTTAATCATCAATGTACTTTCCCTGATTATCTATGACTTCCTTCCATCTATTTACAAGCTTTTTAATCCCATCAATGTAAAACTCTTTTGATTTCAAAGCGAAGAACTCTGAAATGTCAGTTTTGACCTCCTCCTGGCTTGCAAAAGTTATGTCCCCCAAATGATTCTGTAAACTACGAAACAAATGGTAGTCTGAAGGAGCAAGGTCGAAAGGATAAGGTGGATGAGGAATTTCTTCCCAACCAAGTTCTTCGATCTTCTGTGATGGGATCTTTGCAGTGTGGGGTCGCGCATTGTCCTGGTGAAACATCACACCTTTTCGATTCACTAAAGCGGGTCTTTTTTTCTTCAAAGCTTGGTTCAAACGCTCTAATTGTTGACAAGTAGACTTGAGCATTGATTGTTGCATTAGGTAGTAACAATTCAAAGTGAATTACTCCTTTGCAATCCCACCAGATAGAGAGAAGAACCTTTTTCCCATGAAGTTCCCTTCTCGGTTGTGGTTGAGCTTTT
>NC_068999.1:33468122-33469069 GCF_001194135.2 Octopus bimaculoides | reverse complement strand
TAGGTAGTAACAATTCAAAGTGAATTACTCCTTTGCAATCCCACCAGATAGAGAGAAGAACCTTTTTCCCATGAAGTTCCCTTCTCGGTTGTGGTTGAGCTTTTTCCCTTTTAACAAGCCACTGTTTACGACACTTAACATTTCGATAGAAGATTCATTTTTTGTCACCAGTCACAAGTCTATCCAAAAAGGGTGAAATGAGTTCGCGAGAATGGAGAGAAGAGCAGATGTCAACTCGGGATTAGTGGTGGATTTCGGACAATTCATGAGGCATCCATTTTCCAAGTTTATACAGGTATAATTAGTGGTGAAGCTTGGAAGCTGCTGCGATTGACGAAATGATGGACTTAAGAATATATTCAGCCACTACCGTGGTTGAATGATATGCAGGTTGTAATATCTAAGGGACGAAAGGTTGTTTAGCTAGCATGCTTAGATTAGGATGCGTATACTCACATACAAACACATACTGTCGCTCACACAAGGGACGTTGGCCCACCCACCCATACGGTCAATCTCGGCCGTAGTTCGTATAATTTATGGTTGGAAAATAAACTCATGAGTAGTGTGTCGTCACGCTCGACCTTGAGACTGGAATAGCATGCAGACAGTCTGACTCGCTCGACGTCTATACCACCGAGGATGAATAAGACACCCCTACGCCCATACATATATGCTTATATCTATGGGCGTAGGAGTGTGTATACATACACACACTGAGAGTAGATCTTAGTTTTTCATATTTGAAATGCTGATAAATTTGCAACTGGAAATCGGATTGTGCAACGTAAATTTCGAAAACACCAGAAATGACACTGGAAAAATTTTTCAAATTTTACTCTAACACCATAATTGACCATGCTGATACAAACATACACACGCACGCTCGCACACGCACACGCGCGCACACACACACACACACACACACACACACACACTATATATAT
>NC_068999.1:33461395-33468017 GCF_001194135.2 Octopus bimaculoides | reverse complement strand
ATATATATATATATATATATATATATAGTTGAAATATGCAAAAAACAAACAAAGCAAAAGACGAAGACAGGTGGTGTAGACAACAAATAGATGTATTAGTTTAACGCTCGGGAAGTGAGAAAGTCTTTTACGTTTCGAGCCTACGCTCTTCAATAGAAAGGAACACAGAATTAAACAGAAAGAGAAAATTAAAAAAGTTTATTAGCTAGCGATCATCCCATCCAAAAATAAAAGTATTTAAAAAATCAGAAGATATCAATCAACTAGATAGCTACATTATGGCTGAGAGATAACTGTTCACTCGAAGGAGCCTCCTCAGCTTCGACCACGGCTTCAAGACGGCTCTGGACCGGGAGCATGCATTTCTCACTGCGTCCCTGGCAAGATCTTCGAACACCTCTTTGATCTTAATCACCAGTTTGGCGTTGGCGTTGCAGGCAGAGCGGTTCGTGTCTTTCTCAACCGCGCTGAACACGTACTGATCCTTGAGATAACAATCGGGGTGGGGTAGGAGTTAGAAGGCCAGAATTGGGTCTGGTGAAGTCGCAGAAATTCTCCAACAATCGCTTCTGACTCTTCCGGAGTTATGGCGAAAATCCGAATTGTGTTGCCACACATATGGCCTTCCAGCAGCAAGCCTGTCCACTCGAGGATTGACCAGAGCCTTTAGCAGTTTCACATAGTCGTCTGAATTGAGTCTAAGGCCCTGTTGAAAAATTTAGAGACGAATTCTGGCTTGCGAACGCAGTCAGAACACTTGCTGTGTCCCTTCCTGTTGGCCATGTCACATCTTACAGCCTTTACAGTGTTCACAGAGCATTGAGCAACAGTCTAGATGTCAGCATTTTGATACCTGGCACAAATCATCATGAGACAGATAATTTTTTCCAATATTCAGATGGCGTCCAGTCCTCCATATCGGCTAACTTTTTCTCAGCTGCAAGTTTAATCTTTATGCTCTTCAACGCCGTTCACTGTTCACTAGTACATCAAGTTGTTCCTGAAAAAAAAGAGCGACATAAAGAATCGTCAAATTTAATCCTAACACTAGATAGATAGATAGATACATACATACATACATACATACATGCATGCATGCATACATACATAATACATACATGCATACATACATACATACATACATACATACATACATACATACATACATACATATAGAGGCACCTGTAACAAAACACGTGTCACTAAAGAATATTGCAGCCGAATAAAGAAGATTTGGACCTCAGAACTCTCTGCATTCAATAAAACAGTGGTCCACAATGTGTTTGCAGTGCCAGTACTCATACCAACATTTGGGCTGCTTGATTGGACGCTTGATGAGATCCGAGTCATTGATGTGAAAACCCGAAAAATACTAACAAGCACACATAATTTCCACATAAACAGTGACGTACACCGCCTCTACCTAGAACAAAGGCAAGGCGGCAGAGGCTTAACATCGATCCAAAATGCTTTTGAATGTCGTATCATATCCCTCGGCAACATCTTTTAACCACCAAGTGTCGAAGTGCATCCCTTGGCCAAGTTTGCATACATGAGGCTGATAGCATCATAAGACTTGGAAGGCAACTTCTTGAGCAACATTCCTTGTCTGATAACCTAGAATACATGCCCAAAGAAGTCGCACGACTCTACCGCAACGTATCATTAGATGAAAGGATGAGCCTATATGAGCTAAAGACCACGCATGGATATGTTAGTAGAAAGCTCCGAGATGATAGAAACATTGATCATCAAAGCAGTCTATCATGGACCAATAGCCAGATTACTACCTCCCACTTCGAAGGATATGCGTTTGCAATCCAGGAACAAGAAATACCAACCAAATACTTAATGCACAAAAGGGACAGAGATGCAGGAAAAGCAGTAAAATGTGACAACCGACGCAGACTTTGTGGAGTTAACACCAAAGATATCTCCCACATCATAAGCAGTTGTCCGAAAATGTCATCACGATATTATCTACCGATAAGGCATGATGTTGTAGCTAAGACACTCTATAATAAAATCCCGAGGACAAAGAAATAAGAACCGTATGGCAGAAGCCATAACCACTCATAATAAAAAGGAGTACTGATGGAATGTCCCAGTAAAGACTTCAACAAAATGTAATCACAACAGACCTGATATACCGATTTGGGATAGAGAAGAGAAATTGTGTACAGTTGTGGAAATTAGCTGCCCAGCGGATATTAACATAAGCTGAAGATCAGTGAAAAAGAGAATATCTACGCTGAACTATTGATAAATCTGCTGTTACTCTATCCAGATTACAAGTTCAGGTTTATACCTGTACTTATTGAAGCTCTGAGAGATGTAACACACTGCTTAAGTACCAATCTTGAGAAATTAGGTTTCTCAAAACCAGAAAGGAGAAAGCTAATTCGAAGACTACAGAATCACTGGAACTGTAAACATCTGTAAAACTTTCCAGAAGTTTATCATTTAAATATATATGAGCATGTCCAGATATGCAACTATATGCATGAAAATACATACATAAAACAAAACATACAAGTCTACATACATACATACATACATACATACATACATACATACATACATACATGCATACAAAAATACCCAGTTGTTGATGTTGAAATTCCAATGAAGGAGCCTCGGATTTAGGTTAGAAACCGGTTCTTTCCCTATTGGCAAGAAATCTTGAAATAAAATTGAACAATGACATACATATGAGTATATATATACGTAGAAGCGTAGAAGCCATGATGGATCGTTGACCAAAGACCATTCAATTTTTTTTCTCCGTGATTTTCTCCTTGTTTTCTCCGTATTCTTTCTGTTGAAGAGCGTAGCTCGAAACGTTAAAGACTTTCTGTATTGCCGAGCGTCAAACTAATACATCCTTTTGTTGTTTACACCACCTGTCCTCGTCTGTTGTTTTTTTTTCGTACATTCTCCCATATATATATATATATATATATATATATATATATATAAATAATATACATATACATATACATGTATGTATGTGTGTGCGTATATGTATACATATACATCTATAGATATATGTATGTATATATATAGGGTGCGTAAGTTATTTGAGGACATACCTTTTTTGGGTCATTGCTGCATTTTTGGCTAACTCTTTGTATAAACTTTGTTTCAGAAAACAATAATGGCAGACCCTCAGCTTACTCAAGAAATGAAGAGGCATGCTGTTATTGTGGTTATAAAGGCTGAGCATAGCGATTTAGAAATATCTCGATTTTTAAAAGTTGCCGGATCTTTCGTCTACAAAGTTTGTAAGGAGCTAGAGACCGAAGATGGAAATGTATCACCAGTATCAAAGCATAAAAAGCATTCTAAACGCTCTGAATCTCCACTCGTCGGTCTCTTTCAGTGAGCTTCGAAATCCTGCCGGACTTACTCCTCCTGCTGGAGGTGTTGCCCTGCTTCTCAAATTCAGTCATGGTCCTTGATATGGTAGGTCTCGAAAAACCAAGCAGTTCAGCTGTTCTGGTGACGGAAGCTCCTGTCATTCGAGCTCCAACATTGTGCTCTTTTTCGAACTCAGTGAGGTCACGCTTCTTAGCTTAATTTAAACTACGATCTGAAAAAGCGATAGAAATAATCATCAAATTGGATAAATAAAACCATCTACAATACAAAAAAAAAACATTCACTATGAAATTTGGATGGACATCCGTAATATAATGGCTCATTGAAATATTGGAGTTAAGTTCCAATTATTTTGTCCAACCCCTGTATATATACATTTATCTATTTATACATACACACACACATACATGCATGCATACATAAATTACGCACGTACATACATACATACATACATACATACATACATACATACATACATACATACATACATGTATACGCACACAGTATATAAGGAAGTAATGTTCAACCTTTGTCAGTGCTGAAGATGATTGATTATACATAAAGGACAATGGCTTTATCAAGATTTTTAAAAATTGTTTTTAGTAATTTCTGTCAAAACAGAGTCACACTTAATGTATGCGCGTCTCTAAACATATTGTACCCCCACTATTTACACAATCACACGCACACAGTCACACATGCACACATACATACACACACATACTCACACACATATACACATACACATACATACATACATACATACATACATACATACATACATACATTATATACATACATACACGCATGCATGCATAGATACATACATACACACTCGGTGCGTCCACTTTTCTACCAAATTAAATTTAGTTATTGTAATGGTTTGTGTATAAAAGAAATTCGGTGGAGTTTAAAATTTTTTAGGAGCATTGATGGCGAAATATATTGATACCACTAAAACACGATCTCGTGCTCTCCCTTTCTCTCGCTCTCCTTCTCTCTCGCTCTCCTTCTCTCTCGCTCTCTCTCTCTCTTTCTTCCTCTCTCTCGTTCTCCCGTTCTCCATTCCTCTCTCTCTCCCTTTATCTGTCGGTCTCTCTGTTTATCTATTTAGACCAGTGGTACTCAACCAGGGTCCATTTGGTCCTTGGAGATCCATATAAGATTTTGTTGTAAAAATTTATGTATAATAAAACCAGTCGCATTTCTACAATACACAAAACATTTAAACATTTTTGTACATAATTCCTAATAGTATTTAATCATAAAATGTAATAGGAGTTTTTTTTAGATATCGAATGGTTTATGAAGGATTTCCTCCCTGAGTAAAATAGGACTCAAATGGGTCCATAAGCAAAAAAAAATGGTTTAAGAACTACTGATTTAGTCTGTGAAATCATTGTTGAAGGATGAGTAGTTCACTTTCTAAACGTTCAACATACTAAATGGTATGGATGATGTTAAGAGAAGTGAAATGGTTTCGTACCAAATTTGAAACCTGTTATGAAAATATCATTACTAGCATCATCATCAAAAACATCTGTGATGAGAAGATAACAACGATGTCTCTAAGTGGACGCTTGCCATGTTAGAAATAGCAGCCAAATCTTCCTTAAATTATATTCTACCGTCTTTAAAGAATATATTGGATAATGTGGTCCTCTGTGACACTCTGCTTAAAAAAACTGAATGGTCACAGTTGGAATCCCTTTGACCAAACTTCTACTCGATCAGAGCTCACCTGGAGCTAAACATATACAGCAGCATACGTAAGGACGTTAACAACAACAGAAACAATATGCCAACAGTAAGCGATAAAAATTGCAACCAGAGTTCATGTAGGAGTTTCTGCAATAAGAAAGGAAGCTTTTGAGTAGCCAGTCGATCCTGATGTTTCTACGTGGTTACCCAAACTGCTAGAAATGACAGCCAAAGCAATTTCAAATTATATTCAGCCGTCTTAAGAAAAGACATGTTAGATAATATAGTCCTATACACATCTAAATATTTCATAGATATAGTTTAAATATTTAGACTATATTTAAATACTTGATAATTATAGTCCTATATACATCTAACTACTTGATAGAATGACCAGAGAACAATAAAGCCTGGCTATTCTCACTCAAGTGAAATGTATTAGAATACTACTTAATCCATCTTTGACCCATAACCGTCAATATTCTACTATTTGTCCATGCTCTTCCCATTCTTGACCTTCAGCCGTCAATAATTCATTTCTTGTGTTTACTCTCTTTACATGTTTGACTTATAACCGTCGTTGATTCCACTTCTTTGTCAACTCACTTCGCGTCCTTGACTTATAAATGTTGATAATTCTGCTTCTGTATCCGTTCTCTTCACAAAAGGGTTTCTACTTAAATTAAAACACGAACACCCCCAAAGTATCCTCATTCACTTAATACATGAGATTCAGTGCTAGCTAATTGGTACTTCACGTTTTACCTGTAACTCCTCAATGACACAGTGAGTAGCACCATGGAAAATGGTTTGGTAAATAAACGTTAAGGGTATCTTGTCAATAGAGTGTTCCAATTTCTTATAACTATAAGGTCTTACATCTGTGCGAGTAACTCCGAGTTAAATAAGGACCATGTATGAAAATAAGGACCATATATGAAAATAAGATAGATAGATAGACAGACAGACAGATGGTTAGCTAGACAGACAGACAGGCAAACAGACAGACAGACAGACAGACAGACAGACGGACAGATACATACATACATACATACATACATACATACATACATACATACATACATATGTATATGTATACATAAATGATAGAAAATGGAATCCACGACATTATTTTAAAATCACTACAATTGTTTCGACATCATAATTTTCCACCTGTGGTAACATTGTTTAGATGTGTAGTCATTATCATCCATTCAAAGTGTTTGAATAAGTCCTTATATATATAGAGGATAAGTGAACCTCATAAAGGGATGGTTACATCCAAGGAAATACTGGTTCTATACCATTGAGAAATGACATTTCTGTAAATCTTAACGGTATACCACTGGTTTCATAATCAGTTAAAAGTTTTTATGAGGTTAGCATTGAAAGTTGCATTCCCTCGCGATCGGTAAAAATGTGCTTATTTTAGTAGTTTTGACTTATGGAGTCCCTCTAAGCGTGAGGCATTATTGTATAGTAACGCCCTTATATAAATTAAATTATATGTGTGTGTGTGTGTGTGTGTGTGTGTGTGTGT
>NC_068999.1:33460199-33461063 GCF_001194135.2 Octopus bimaculoides | reverse complement strand
ACACACACACACACACATATGATAGTATAGAATGGTCAATGGAGGCTTAACTATTTCAAGGTCATAAAGAAGCCTCTATGTGATCACTCGAGTTGCTAGAAATAACAGTAAAACCTCACTAAAAGCTCACCCTAGTGTCATAAAAACGGTAATGACATTCATATTATTTTGGTAGTGCTTACAGTGTAGTGGCATTCATAGTAGTAGTAGTAGTAGTAGTAGTAGTAGTAGTAGTAGTAGTAGTAGTTGTTGTTGTTGTTGTTGTTGTTGTTGTTGTAGCAGCAGCGGCGGTGGTGGCGGTGGCGATAATGGGTGTGGGGTGGGAGTGTAGTGATAATGATGAAATGTGTGATGTGTGCTTGTGTGTATGTAGTGTATAGAATCATATGTGTGTATGTGAGTGTGTGTGTGTGTGTGTGTGTGTGTGTATGCTGTGTTATCCGTGTATGCATGTATGTGTGCATGCAGTGTTGTGTTTATATGTATATATATGTGCGTATGAGTGAGTGTGTATGTGTGGATGAGTGTGTACGTGACTGTGTGTGTGTGGGTGTATGTAGTGTGTGCGCGTGTGTGTGTGTATGTGAGTGTGTCCGTCCGTGTATGTATCTCTGTGCGTGTATGTTTGCGCACGCGCCGAATTAAGAAGTGTATGTGTGCATGTGTCTGCGTGTCTGTGTGTGTGTATGTGTGTGTGCCGAATTAGGAAGTCAACATCCAGGCATGTTGTCAAACAGCATGACGTACTAAATGGAAGACTTTTAGCCCAAAAACACTGCTCCCACCACACACACACACACACACACACACACACACCACCGCATCGCCCATCATCACCACCATCACCATCACAGCGAACTTCAC
>NC_068999.1:33454717-33456853 GCF_001194135.2 Octopus bimaculoides | reverse complement strand
ATATATATATATATATATATATATATATATATATATATATATACATATATATATGTATATATATATGTGTGTGTGTGTATGTGTTGAGTGTGTGTGCGTGTGTGTGTGTGCGTGTGTGTGTCTTCCACCACCGCTTGATAAACGGTGCTGGTATGTTTACGTCCGTTCAGCGAAAATGACCAATAGAATAAGTACCAGGCTTAAAAAACGAAAGTACTGGGGTCGATTCATTCGACTAAAAGTTCTTGAAGGTAGTGCCCCAAGTAAAAGATAAGAGATATACATACATGTGTGTGTGTGTGTGTGTGTGTGTGTGTGTGTGTGTGTGTGTGTGTGTGTACAGGGGGTTGAACAAAATAATGGAAACACCTTAAAATTTCAAACAAATGTATTTTAATGTGGGGTTGGACCGCCTTTGGCAGTAATTACAGCTTGAATTCTACGAGGTATGGACTCGTACAAAGTTTGAATTGTTTCCAAAGTAATTTTTGTCCATTCTTCAGCTAAAACAGTCTCCAGTTCTTGTAGTGATGATGGTGGAGGATATCGACTCCTTACTTGCTTTTCTAAAATGCACCATAACTGTTCAACAATATTGAGATCTGGGGACTGTTGTGGCCAGATAGAGATGTTCAACTTCACTAGAATGTTCTTCATGCCTTTCAGTAACAACTTCAGCTGTGTGAATTGGTGCATTATCATCCTGAAAGATTGCATTTCCCTCCGGAAATAGTTCCGCAACCATAGGATGAATTTGATCAGATAAAATGCTTAAATAGTCTTGATTATTCATTCTGCCATGAAGGGAAGCCATTGGGCCGACGGATTTCCAAGATATAGCCTCCACCACCACCACCAAATCATCACAGATCCTCCTCCATGTTTAACATTTAGAAGAAGGCAGTCTGGATCAAATGCTTCTTTTGGCTGCCTCCACACTTATACTCAGCCGGTGATCGGAAATAAGGTAAAGGATGACTCGTCCGAGAAATTAACATTCTTCCACTGCTCTTGGGACCAATTTTGTAGGTTTTTACTCCACTCTAAACGCTTTGCAACGTTTGTTTTTGAAAGTAGTAGTTTTCTGATTGCAGCCCTCCCGTGAAATCTGGCTTTGTACAGCTCCCGGCGAACAGATGCTGTGGAAACTGGGTTCTTGAGGTAGTCATTAATCTCTGCAGTAATTCTGGGAACTGTACTTTTGTGATCCTTTCTAACAACTCGCGTAAGAGCTTTGGTTTATCTTCCGGAGTTTTGTTTGTACGAGGTCTTTTTCCTCTTTCTCAAAGGCTGTCATTACTTTCGAGACAGTACTTCTTGATATACCAAACATTTCGGCTGTTTTCGTTACACTAGCGCCTGCCATACGAGCACCAACAATTTTATATCTTTGAAAGTCCGATAGATCTGTCATTTTAATGACTTTTAATTACCTTTTTCTGGTGATATCTGAAAAGAAACAGCAGTTTTAGAAAAACATAGCTCTTGACGGTTTTATAAATATTTCACTATTATGATACTTATGGTGCTAGGTGTTTCCATTATTTTGTCCAACCCCTGTATGTATGTATATGTAGGTATGCATATAAGCATATATATAAACTTACTTGGAAATGGATATATTTATATTTATATATATCTATATACCTGTGTGTGTTTAATATACATATGTGCAGTATGTGTGTGTTTGTGTGTATACATACGCATAGATAGATAGATAGATAGATAGATAGATAGATAGATAGATAGATAGATAAAATTGTATATAATGGCGTAATGTAACAGGCATACACAATAAATGCTCTGGTTGGTTTACCTCTGAATCTTCTCGAACTGTGACTAAAACAAAAGAAGTGTTGTAGCTGCCTGTTACCATCCACTCCAACTCCGTTTGTCTGTTCATTCCATCTTTCTAACATATACATATATATATATATATAGTGTAGTATATTGCCACTTAAGTGTGGCTGACCCCTAGGGGTGGATGTTACTGTTGCTTTTAGCCCCAGGAGGACATCTCCTCCAGCTGGCTTATCGACACACGACTGTGTCCTGTTTGCCAAGGGAAGTTATCCCTCTCACCATGATCTGTAGCACGAACGGATCCGGATTTCAGGGTTATATCCACCCCTAGGA
>NC_068999.1:33452927-33453758 GCF_001194135.2 Octopus bimaculoides | reverse complement strand
CTATATATATATATATATATATATATATATATGCTTACATTAGAGTTGATTTTTTTGACCTGCCCTGAAACGTTCTAAGGTGTAATCTGTTAGTTCTATTACAGCACAATTATATATACTGGTGAATGCGGTACCACCTTGAAGAATTTTTAATCGAATGAATCGACCACAGTACTTTATTTTATAAACCTTTCCACAGTGCAAGTCAGTATATTTAAGAACATCATTATAATTAACTACAAGCAAGGAATTTCAAAACATTCTTTTGAAATCCTGCCGTTTAATCAAAACAGTACATTCAAATTTAATCGAAATGAACTTAGAAGGTATTGCTCATTTACCTTCTTTCGATATGTTTGACAGATGTGCTTTATAGTTGTTATGTCTCAGGCTACTGCTATCTAGCACCTTTGGATGATCTCTGCTCAACCGCAACACGACGGCTACTCAAATGTCAGTCCAGTGTCAGTCCACTATCAACCCACTCCTACCACGGTCAGACTACCTCTATTTATATGTCTTGGTCGAGCCTACTTCTTCGCTTGGGGATGTCGACACAACAATAGTTTAAGGAAATGAAAGATGAATTAGAATGAAAAGGCTTTTTGATAAATATATACATAAATACATAGATACATATATATCTACATATATGCATGCATACATACAGAAAGACAGACAGACAGACAGACAGACAATAGATAAATAGACAGACAGACAGACAGACAGACAGACAGACAGATAGATAGATAGATAGATAGATAGATAGATAGATAGATAGATAGATAGATAGAGGAAAATTATGAGTGTGTGTGTACGTATGTGTATGTG
>NC_068999.1:33451289-33452468 GCF_001194135.2 Octopus bimaculoides | reverse complement strand
CCCACTCCTACCACGGTCAGACTACCTCTATTTATATGTCTTGGTCGAGCCTACTTCTTCGCTTGGGGATGTCGACACAACAATAGTTTAAGGAAATGAAAGATGAATTAGAATGAAAAGGCTTTTTGATAAATATATACATAAATACATAGATACATATATATCTACATATATGCATGCATACATACAGAAAGACAGACAGACAGACAGACAGACAATAGATAAATAGACAGACAGACAGACAGACAGACAGACAGACAGATAGATAGATAGATAGATAGATAGATAGATAGATAGATAGATAGATAGATAGAGGAAAATTATGAGTGTGTGTGTACGTATGTGTATGTGTATGTGCGTGTGTGTGTCTGCCTGTCTGTCCTATTTGCGTCTCTGTGTATGGTGGTGGTGGTGTTTGGGGTAGTAGAGGTGGAGATGGCGGAGTCTACTCAGCAAAAATATCATCATCACCAGTAGCAGCAGCAACAATAACATTAACAAAAACAACAACTATTACAAGAACCAGCAGACCACAGCAGCAACAACAACAGGAAATACAGTATGTCATTTAGTGTACTTTATAGAGCATGTCAACAACTACCACACCCACCTTACAAATACCCCGTCCCACCGTTTAAACACCTGATTCTTCCCTTAAATATCCATCATCGTCGTCACCTTCACATCAACACCTACCATTATCGTTTCGTTATTCTACTCCCACTGTCACCCTGAATTCTGAGAGATGATCGTAACGCTGAACAGGTAAAAGTGTGATAGTAGGGAGGTCAACCAGGTGAGAACCTGACTTTAATATGATACAGGGAGAAAAGTATGGCTTAACATACTTACCTGGTGCGACAGGTAAGTACATAGACGCGGATAGATAGATAGATAGAAATGTCTTGCCGGCTCACGTTTTGGTATGCTGCTATATTTCATGTTGAGAACAATTTAGGTCTTAATAGACACAAGATGTGATCTATTTCTAGCGCATTAATTGTCCACGTTAGTGGTCAACGTTATTTTTTTAAAATGTACCTTAATCCCCTGAGATTGCAGATACTATTTCTGAATCTCTTTGATTCTTTAGATGTGCTGGCCTCCTGATAATTAATCGATATTAATTAATATATGATTAATTACCAGATTTTATAATAATATTATATATATACATAT
>NC_068999.1:33447266-33450855 GCF_001194135.2 Octopus bimaculoides | reverse complement strand
ATCTGTAGCACGAACGGACCCGGGTTTCAGGGCTATTTCCCTTCGTCGGCGTTCGATAGCCACTGATCCTTGATGAGAGAGATAAAATCCTGGCAATCTTATATCTACTTTTCCAGTGAAATTCTTCACTGATATCGAAAAGGTGAAAACAAGCAATGTTAATTCATTTAGAGAATTAACATATATATATATATATATATATATAGTGTGTGTTTGTGTGTGTGTCCGCCATCGCTTGATAACCGGTGTGTTTACGTCTCTGTAAATTAGCAGTTCGGCAAAGGAGACTGATAAAATAAGTGCTAGCCTTACAAAGAATAAGTCCTTGGGCTGATTCTTTCGACTAAAACCCTTTAAGGCAGTGCTCCAGCATTGCCGCAGTCTAATGACTGAAACAAGTAAAAGAATATTAAAAAAATATGACTATATATTTGTTGTGTTCTGTCTGATCAATCCTTGATACATCCATGTAGCGCAAAGCACTTCCTGTTTGTTTACTTAATTATAAAAAATATTCCTTGAATATTTATTGTGCGACTCTTAAAACTCTTTATTCTTACTCTGTCTCTTTCCACCTCTACTCTTACACTATCACTTTTTCTACACTTACTCTCTCTTTCCGCCCATGCTTGCCTCTCTTATACCTTTCTCTTCTCTCTCTGTCTCCCTTTCTTTCTGTTTTCTCTCTTTCCATCCCCCCTTTCCCTCTTACTCTATCTTTTCTCCACTCTTACCCTCTCTTTCCACCCTTGCTTGCCTCCATTCTACCTTTTTATTCTCTCACTTTCACTCTGATTCTCCATTCCCTCTGCTCCTTCCCCACTCTCTCTCTCTATCTTTGTAACCCATTCTTTCTCTATATATATATACTTCCTCTACCGTACTATGTGACCGGTGTCCAATGAAGGCGGTGTTGTTCTTTTTCGCCCTGCCTTTGACCAGACTGGTCATGCTGGTCTGAGCTCCTGCTACGTCCATTAGGACTTACTCCATTTCACTCTGCGCTACCACACTAAGTTCGTTTGATAGCTGCAAAGCTCTTTCTGTTATATTTGTGGTATTTGTATAATTATTATAATTCTTTTTCTTCTGTTGTATATAACCGTAAGGTTTCGTGTTATTTATGCATAATTCTTCTGTTGAATTTATATAATGTTGTGTTTGTTTCTGTCTCAGTATACATTCGCAAGCTTTTTCCTGGTAGCTTCATAACAGCACTGGCGCCTCCTGGATTGAGTGGTCTCAATGATAATGAGGAAAACTCAGCTGCAACTATTCCATGTATCGTGTCTTTGTCTATATACCCCGTCCGTTAAGTTTTCGTCTAGTTTCCCATTTGCTCTGCTTTCGTCTAACTTTTCTTTTTGTTGTGTTCTGTCTGTTCAACCCTTTATACATATATATAAGCAAAAATATTCGAGTGTTCACACATGAAGTAAGATATCACTACTGTTAATATCATCTGCAGTGAATAATTTTAAGTGATGATATTAACAGCAGTAATATAGGCGGTTCAACAGGTCTAACAGTGTTATATAGCTATAAAATGTAAGGTTAGTACAATGAATGAGGATGCGGAAATCGCATCGACCTGTTTAGAAATAGTAGCTAAATTCCTAATTCAACCGCCGGAAAGCACCAAATAACAGAAAAACAACAGAATATATATGATATATATGTATATATATATATATATATATATATATATATATATATATATATATGAAGCCTCCGTTTACCAAATCCACCAACAAGACTTCGGTCGGCCCTAGGCCATAATAGAAGACACTTGCCCAAGGTGTCATGCAGAGGGACGGAACCCGGAATCGTGTAGCTGGGAAGCAAACTTCTTACCACACAGCCATGCCTGCGCCTATTCAAAGAAAAAAAAGGCATAGATAGATAGATAGATAGATAGATAGATAGATAGATAGATAGAACAACTTATCTCTTATAGATGTTACATGCTAGTGTTGCTGTTGTAGTTTATCCCTTGGTCAGCCCTGATCGAACTGATCTATGATCAATGGTGATCAAATCATGACAAGCGTGCCTTTTTCGTAGACACAGTACCCCTAAAGTCTCATTATACAAAACTTCGTTCTTTTCTAAGACAGCAGAGTGTGATTTGAGAGAGATGTGGTAGCCATTTCTATCATCACAAGCTACCTCGTGAAACCTCCTTCAATGGCTCACAAGTATATTATGTTTTATTCATAGGAAAAAGCGCTGCTATTACAGTAATAATATAACACTCCCTGCAAAAAAGTTTCCTTTTATCTGAGTCGAAGTCAGTCATCTCCATATTTTCCAACTTTCCATATAGAATCGAAACACAGGATTCAGAATTCACTTGCATTATTACATATAACCAAGTAACACACACTTTGTAATTGCCAATATACACATACTATACGCATACACATATGGCAATAAACGGACATCTTATACACATACACAAACGCGCGCGCGCGCATTTGTGTGTGTGTGTGTGTGTGTGTGTGTGTGAGTGTGTGCGCGTGCACGTATACTTTTATTTAAGCTGCAAAAATTTCCATAAGTTGTCACTCAGAGTTTCACGTTGACTTTCATCGGACGGTACCGACGAACGGTAGCGGGAAACTCTGAGTAACAGTTTGTGAAAATTTTTGTAGTCTTAATAAAAGCATATTGCTATACCTTCGGTACTTAGGTACAATTTATTTCCATCTTGTTTTGCATTTATGTGCTTACTCGTTCGTGCACGTATGTGTGTGTATGCGAGAGTGCGCGCGCACGCGCGTGTGTGTACGAATGAGAGGACAAACGAAAGAAGGGCACTCAACAAATCTATTGGGAGTTACATGTATAGATCAAAACAGTTTGATTCAAATTCATTGGTACTTTTGAGTTTCAAGCGTGATGCTAATCATCACCCATTTTGAATTTGATTCAAATTCAAAATGGCTGACGACTAGCATCACACTTGAAACTCAAGAGTACCAACGAATTTGAATCAAACTGTTTTAATCCATATATATATATATATATATATATATATATATATATATATATATATATATATATATATATATATATATGTGTGTGTGTGTGTGTATATGTATGTATATGTATACATACATACATACATACATACATACATACATATATACGCGGTTGTGTGATAGATGTTTGCTTCCCAACAGCATGGTTCCGGGTTCAGCCTCACTGCGTGGTACCTTGCCTTCTTCTGTAGCCTTGGGCAGAACAAAACCTTGTGAGTAGATTTAGTAGATGGAAACTGAAAGAAGACCGTCGCAAGTGTGTGTGTCTGTGTGTTTGTGCGTGGGTGTCTTTGTATCTGTGTTAGTCCCCAGTCACCACTTCACAACGGGTGTTGATGTTGGTGTTGGTGTTTGTGCGATTAGATTCCCGTAACTTAGCGGTTCGGTAAAAAGACCAATACAATAAGTATCAAGGTTGATAAAAAAAAAACACAAGTTCTGGGGTCGTTTCGTTCAGCTAAAATCCAAAATGCGGTACTGCAGCTTGACCCCTCTCTTATGACTGATGCTAGTAAAAGAAAAGATATATGTATATGTATATATAT
>NC_068999.1:33442820-33446356 GCF_001194135.2 Octopus bimaculoides | reverse complement strand
TGTGTGTGTGTGTGTGTGTGTGTGTGTGTGTGTGTGTGTGTGTGTGTGTACGTGCGTGTGTGTGTGTGTGTGTGTGTACTTGTTGTGTTAGAGAGAGAGAGTTCTATATTAGATAATCCTTTCTACTACAGATAGAAGGCCTGAAATTTGGGGCGAGAGGGCTTGACGCCAGTGTTTGACATGTATTTAACTTATCGACCCCGAAAGGTTGAAAGGCGGAATTTGGACTCAGAAGGTAAAGACGGACCAAATGCCGCTAAGCATTTTGACTGGTGTGCTAACGATTCTGCCTTAGGTGTGCTAACGATTCTGCCTTAGGTGTGCTAACGATTCTGCCTTAGGTGTGCTAACGATCGTGCCTTAGGTGTGCTAACGATTCTGCCTTAGTTCTGTACCAAATATTTGCGCAATGTATAAATAAATGTTTCGTATGTGTATTTCGTGTGCAAGATTCTTGATGTGGATACGTGTGTTGAAAGAAATACAATTAAACCTTGGGAGAGGCATTATGCCGGTAATAAACACACGCATTGGTTCAGTCCTTTATTAATTTATATAGTTTTTTGTTAAATTATTTCATTGCACTCTTGCAATCTCTTCAGTAACTTGTCTCTCCACTTCCATTTATTTTGAATATATGATCTGGCGTTGTTTTGGCGTTGTTTTGGCGTTGTTTCGAAACTGTTCGGTATGAAATAAATGCTTATATATATTTTACAAATTTACCATAATTAAATACACATATACACAGACATAATTAAATACACACACACATAGAAATATATATAGTATATACACACATAGGCGCAGGAGTGGCTGTGTGGCAAGTAGCTTGCTTACCAGCCACATGGTTCCGGGTTCAGTCCTACTGCGTGGCACCTTGGGCAAGTGTCTTCTACTATAGCCTCGGGCCGACCAAAGCCTTGTGAGTGGATTTGGTAGACGGAAACTGGAAGAAGTTTATCGTAAATACATATATATGTGTGTGTGTGTGTGTGTGTGTGTGTGTGTTTCTCCCCCCACAATCGCTTGACAACTGATGTTGGTGTGTTTACGTCCCCGTAACTTAGCGGTTCGGCAAAAGAGACTGATAGAATCAGTACTAGGCTTACAAAGAATAAGTCCTTGGGTTGATTTTTTCGACTAAAGCCCTTTAAGGCGGTGCTCCAGCATGGTCGCAGTGAAATGACTGAAACAAGTAAAAGAATAAAAGAACACACGCAGACATGACAGAAGTAAATAGACACCCCTTTAATCATTAAAATTTATTTAAACTTGAAATTATACATTGAAATTATTTATTAATTATTATAATGTGAATATTCAATATTTAGTAGATAGCCCCTTTGCATTTTTCAATGTAAGGATTCTATTAGGCATGTTACTGATCAGATGACGAATGTTCTCTTGTGGAATTTCTTGCCAAGTTTCATGCTTTGAGGATGCTTTCTTGTTCTTTTTACGAAGTGTCTCGTCCATTATATCTCAAAGGTGTTCAATAGGGTTCATATGTGTATTGACTGGCTTGGCCATGGAAATTTTTTAATGCCATTCTTTTCCAACCAGTCTCGGGTCTCTTTAGCCGTGTGACAAGGAGCGCCATCTTCCAAAATAAAAAGTCTTCTTTAATTATTTCACCATTGGAGAAGATTGGAAGGAGTTATTTCTGCAATATGGACACATATTTATCTGAGTTTATGTTTCCATCACACATCCACCAGCTCTGATAGACCATTGCTCCAAATTGCTCCCCAGACCATCACAGAATAGCTGCCTTGTTTCATTACTGGCAGCAATCTTTTCATATCATGTTCTTGATCACAGAGTCTCCAAACCCACACTCTCTACTGTCAGAAAATACAGCAAATCTGGACTCATCAGAGAATATGACAATGTCCCAAAATGCTAGCGACCACTCCATCCTCTCACTGGTCCAATCTTTTCTCCACTAAATATTGGCTGGTTGAAGAAGTGGCTTCCTTCTTACTGCTCTGCCATAGCAGCCAAGTTTGTGAAGATACCTGACAGTTGTTCTGTGACTGACATCAACTTGTTCTGCTATGTCAGAGGCCTTGTAATGAGGATTATCCTCCACACTTCACTTAACAAAGCAAAGGATCCTGTCAGAGGGCTCTGGTCGACCTGGGCAAGGTGATGTGGACGTCTTCACCTCTATGGTGAATTGCACAATCACCCTATTAACTGTAGAAAGCGAGATCCCAAGGTTTTCTGCGATTTTACGCTAAGTCCACCTTCAGATTGACACACAATACGGCCTCTTTGAAACTTGGACAGTTCCAAAGATTCTTTTGTATGTGGCAGGATTAAAGAGTCTCATATAGAACATGAAATATAAAAATGTCAATTAATAAAAAATATAGACCTTTTCAAGTTAAGATAAACATAAAACAATGCAATGTGGGGTGTCCATTTACCCATTTACCTGTCGTCGTGTGTGTGTGTGTGTGTGTCTGCTCTCTTTTTCTTTTTAATTTAGGATAAATTTTGACTGGGCACCTACTTATTAGCAAGGTTATGAATGAAAGCATCTTGTTTTAACCCTTGCAAATTTGCTTAGTCCCAGATGTCGTGATCATTTGTAGCATATACAATTAAGGGTTTGCGTTCTCTCCCAAGTTCAACCGTACTTTGCTCCAGGCGGGTTCGTATGTAACCTGTTGCTCTTGGATACTGGATTTACAAATTCCTTATCAAAAGTCCATAAATGCCCTCTTTCTTCTGTATGTTTCTAACCATATTTCTATTCAGAGGGCAGCTGATTTCCACAACAGAACATATCTTTGCATGTATGTATGTATGTATGTATGTATAACAAACTGTTGAGTTGTTTTACGTAGAAAAAAAATTAAAATGCTCAATACCTTATGAAGATTCAATATATTTATTATAATATAGTTGATAAATATTTCTACTTTTCCACGGGACTTTAAAGATATTAATGATGAAATATGTAAACAATTTTCTATAATATGGATTGAAAATATAAAGAAGTATACTTTATTCAAATAACTATCTATGTCTAGAAGAAATACTCTTTCATACTTAAGCGCGCACACACACATATTTCCATACATATGTACGTGCATACAAACATTTTTATATGTGATCAGCTCCAGTTAACATTTTACTACCCCTTTTCATTAAAAATATATTCATTTTTACTCTAGGCACAAGGCCCGAAATTTTGGGGGTAAGGGCCCGTCGATTAGATCGACCCCGGTACACAACTGGTACTTAATTTATCGACCCCGAAAAGATGAAAGGCAAAGTCGACGTTGGCAGAATTTGAACTCAGAACATAAAGACAGACGAAATACCGCTAAGCATTTCGCGTGGCGTGCTAACGTTTCTGCCAGCTCGCTGCCTTCGTTAATAATATATTAACATAAACTTAATTATTGTTTTTCATCCAGATCGTGACTAAATTATTTATTCACTAAAGAGATTGTCTCATCATTAGATATTCAATATATAACATAAAATACACGCATAAATATTCATCGTGTATATATATA
>NC_068999.1:33439787-33442587 GCF_001194135.2 Octopus bimaculoides | reverse complement strand
ATATATATATATATATATATATATACAGACAGACTACAGACAGATAAACAAATAGACAAATAGACAGATCACCCATTATTTTACAGCTGAACCACTCATATTCAGTAGAATATATTTTATGATGAAATATTTCAGCATTTTTGATCGGCAAATCTTTCATCTTTGGAGCATGACATAGTGGCGCAGTAAAATTGATAAGGTACTTCTCGCTCACCTGTTCTTCAACCAACCAAGGACTGAATGTACGGCGTCAACCTGCTCACCTGAATGTTACCTGTAATCATTTATATGAATGTAATAAATCATACAGGTGTTTAATTTCCTGAAGCACGGCAAGGTAGGTTGTTTTGATGGGTTGGTAGTTGATAAATTGAACACACGGGATCGGGTTTCCATTTCTGGGTGGAATCATTTCACCTCATTTATATCAGTTATGCTTCTGAAAGGGGCATGAATGCCTTACAATCCTTATACCTTTTCTTTACTTTCATTTTCTCTCTACACACATACATGTATACAAACACACACACATGTGTGTGTGTGTGTGTGTGTGTGTGTGCAAGTATGAGTGGAGATGTGGAACCATTAATCTTTACACGTTCTTTTTCTTTCTCTGTTTTTTCTCTTTCCCCATTTTTGTCCTCCTCCATTTCAGACGAAGATCGTTGGCTCGAAGCGTTAAGGACTCTTCGGTTTTTCCTAAACGTCAATCTAATACACCTCACTTGTTGTTCCCTCACCTGTCTCTGTCTTTTTGTTTTTTGTGCATTTGAACCATATATATACATATATATATATATATATATATATATATATATATATATATACACTCACACACATGAGGGGTGCTGAAAAATTCCTGGTTTTAAGGGTATCGCGAAGGAGTACATCTGTTACCTTTACAGGAGAAACAGGACAATTATGATAGTATACAATATATCTTCCTCCTTTTTGTAGATCAAATGCATGATGGCAGCTTCTACACTAGTAAAATTGAAGCACGGGCGGTCATGCAAGGCAAAGGGACGGCGAAAATTCATGACGAAATGAAGCAAGTCTTGAAGCATGACTGCCCATCTTATTTCACAGGGGAAATCTGAATGTTAAGGTTTCGAACTGGTCATTTCGAGGTCACAGATGGACCCCGGTCAGGACGGCCAACTTCTGCAACCACAGAGAACAAAGCCGACGCTGTGTACGTCATGATTCTCGAGGACCGCCGGATCTCAGCTAAAGTCATAGCTGAGACTTTGGGGATTTCCTATGAAAGAGTTGGCCACATCATCCAGTAAATTCTAGACATGAGAAAGCTTTCCGCAAAATGGGTGCCGAAATACCTGAACGCAGATCAGAAGTGCATCAGTGACAACATCAAAGACGGTTTTGAACCGGTTTGCAACGAGCGAGGCTGATTTTACGGCTCGTTTAGTTATCATGGATGAAACTTAGCTTCCTCATTATGATCCCCAGACAAAGCAGCAATCAATGAAGTGACGCCACCGCGGTTCACCACGTCCCAAGAAGTTTCGAACCCAGAAGTCAGCGAGAAAGATTCTGGCTTTAGTGTTTGGGGACAAAGACGAAGTACTCATAAAATGCTTGCCAAAGAATGGTCGTGCAACTTCCATCCAGTCTGCTGCATCGAGTTCAGTGTTCGTTGTTTTCTTAACCGACTAACGTGAGAACCTCCGTAGAAGATGAACTCCCTGTACCAATAACCCATATGATTTTCAATTCGGTTGTTATGCACCAACTGTCAGAAAAGTTTCACGGACGGTGATTCCTCTGTTTTACTAAAGACTTCGATGCAGTATTCATTCTTTTGCTTCTCTTCCAGTATAATGTCAGATCAACCAGAGGAAAAGCAGATACAATCTTCATGGTATGGTCTTTCATGCTGAAATGCACAGTTGGCGGGTTCAACGCAAATTAACAGTCAGTATGTATCAATGTTTACGCACATAAATGTGTGTGTGTACGTATATATGTACGCATATACGTGTGGATGGATGGATGGATGGATGGATGGATGGACGGATGCAATCATGCATGCATGCATGTTTATGTGTACGTAGTATGCATGTATGGACGGATGTATGCATTGAGATATAAAGATATATATATGAAATAATCTAGGCGTTTATCTAAATATTTGCGTAGAGCCACTGTAGACGGTACATGTGCACGTGTGTAAATGTGGGAATGTGTGTGTGTGAGTGTGGGAGCGTGTATGTGTGCTACGTATATATATGTGTGTATTTGTAGGTGTGTGGGCATGTTTGAATATTTGCGTTACGTATGTTAATTTGCGTTATGTGTGCGAAAATGTGTGAGCATGTTCGTGTGTATGTGTGTGTGTGCGTGTGTGCGTGTGTGTGAATGTAGTTACATATGCTGGCTTATGAATATGTGCGTATACGTCACTCGAGATGTCGAAAACGTTGTTAGTGTAACAAATAAAGTCATCACAGTTCTGGATTGTCAGCGTCGTTGTCATCATCAGGGCGTAATATCATAACTATCACCACTAATTCCTTCATCATCATCATCATCATCATCGTCATCATCATCATCATCATCATCTCCATCATCATCAACAACAACAACACTTCCATCATCATCATTAGCATCATCATCAATTTCATTATCGCTATCATCATCATCATCATCATCATCAACATCATCACATTCATCATGATTAGCATCATCATCATCATCACCAACTACTTATGTATACATACACACAGCACAGCTCATATATAAATATATATATATATATATATATATATATATATATATA
>NC_068999.1:33436087-33439165 GCF_001194135.2 Octopus bimaculoides | reverse complement strand
CGTGGGCAAGTGTCTTTTACTATAGCCTCGGGCTGACCAAAGCCTTGTGAGTGGATTTGGTAGACGGAAACTGAAAGAAGCCTGTCGTATATATGTATATATATATATATATGTGTGTGTGTGTGTGTGTGTCCACCATCGCTTGACAACCGATGCTGGTGTGTTTACGTCCCCGTAACTTAGCGGTTCGGCAAAAAGAGACCGATAGAATAAATACTAGGCTTACAAAGAATAAGTCCTGGGGTCGATTTTCTCGACTAGAAGGCGGTGCTCCAGCATGGCCTCAGTCAAATGACTGAAACTAGTAAAAGAGTAAAAGAGTATATATATGCATACACACACAGACATGTATGTATAAGTGTGTGTATGTATCCATGGATGCATGTATGTTTGTATGTATGTATGTATGCATGTATGTATGTACGTATGTATGCATGTATGTATTATGTATGTATGGATGGATGTGTGGATGTATGTATGTATATATGTATGTATGTATGTATGTATGTATGTATGCATGTATGTATATGTGTGTGGTGTGTGTGTGTGTGTGCATGGTCACAGGGGCATGAGGCAAGTTATGACTAGTCGTCATAATTTGCCTGATGACCAATACCCCATCTACCTATCCACCAACACCACCAGCCCCATTAATACCACCTTTACTATCAGCACTACAATTACCATTTAACTACAACTACAACCACTACCATCACTGTCAACACACCACAAACCGCTGCCACCACTACACTTACTACCGCCGCCACCACCACCACCACCACTAGTCCTACGTATTGCACCACGTCACATCTCAGTTGTCTCGTCTGCTTAATGGATGACATTGAACAGTTAACAGCGGGACATCATCACAGAGACACAACATAGTCTAGGCAAGGAGTATTTGCAGTTTTTTTTTTTCATTGTCGTTTGTATCGTCATCACGACCACGTCCACCACCACCACCACCACCACCACCATCTGTCTTCATCGCCACTATTACCATTATGATTATCATCGTCGTATCATCATCATCCTCATCCTCATCGTCGTATCATCATCATCCTCATCCTCATCGTCGTCGTCGTAGGCGGCGGCACGGCGACGTCATCCACTTCATCATCACATTAAAATCATCACCACCATTATCACCACCACCACCTGCACCACCAACCAGTACCATAATCATTACCATCATTATCATCATCATCATCATCATCATCATCATCATCATCATCATCATCATCATGGCCGCTATTATCATCATCGTCCCATCAACATCATCCGCATCATCACCACCAACTGTTCCATCACCATCATCACCATCATCATCACCATCATCATCATCATCATCATCATCATCATCATCATTATCATCATCATTATCATCATCATCACCACTATACCATTTACAACATTTCACCCCCTTTTCTATTCCCTTTCTTTGACTCAGACTCACTGTTCTCCCCTCCTTTCATCCTGACCTCTACTGAATTTCTATGCAATAGAGTCTGCTTCCTACGTTGACTGTTTATTGCTCTCTTCTTCACTAACCTACGATCTATAACAATATGTTAATGCATACAATGATGCCGCAACCCTAACTAAAGCATTCTCAATGGTGGGTGCCAATGTGACTGACTCGACCAAAAATTGGCTTCACTACCACAGATCATTTTCGACTTGTCTTGCATCGATCAAAAAACTCAATACAGATAAACTAGAAACTGTTATGAATCCCATCTTATGATGGCATACGTGAATGCAAAACATACGAAGAGGTTATCGTTCTTCTTGAAAAAATTGTGAGTGAACCTCAACAATGAGGTCTTTGTATGTCATGGAATTCCGTTTTGGTTGATGCTGGAGTGGCATGGCTGGCCTTTTACGTCGTGGTCGACGGTATTGCAGAGACAGTAACTTAACCCTGTCTGTTGTGCCTGGGCTGTTTCCAGAAGCAACTACTCAACTCCAAGTACACTTACCACTTCTCCACTCATGGATATGCCACGAAGGAAAGACAAGTCAATTCACTCGCAGCAGATGCCAAATAATAGTCAGATATACCTTGGACTAAAAATTCTTCAAGACGGTGCCCCAGCATGGCCGCATTCAGATAATTGAAACAAATAAAAAGATTTTTTAAAAAACAGATGCTTGCAAGTGAGTGATCTCTGTTGAAGCAGATGTTAAACGGGAGGTATGTTATCCCCCATTCCGTAGATGGGTGCTGGTGCGGTTTAAACCATACTTACCAAATGCACATGGCTCGGTGGTTAGAGCGTCGGGCTTCCAAGCATGAGATAGTGAGTTCGATTCTCGGACCGGGCTATGTGTTGTGTTCTTGAGCAAGACACTCTATTTCACGTTGCTCCCGGTCACTCAGCTGTGGAAATGAGTTGTGACGTCACTGGTGCCATGCTGTATCGGCTTTTGCCTTTGCCTTGGATAACATCGGTGGTGTGGAGAAGGGGAAGCTGGTATGCATGAGCGACTGCTGGTTTTCCATAAACAACCTTGCCCGGACTTGTGCCTCGGAGGGAAACTTTCTAGGGGAAATCCTGTGATCAATTAAGGAGGTCTTTACCCTTTACCCATTACCAACTTTGCCACCACCATCTCTTTAGAAACGAAATCCTTTTCAGCCAGTTCACCCAACCAGCATCTTCACTCTACCACCACTTCAACATCACTGCCACCATCTTCATTTTCTATCCTCACCGTTAACCTCCGACACTATAATTTCCACCACCACCACCACCACCCCTCTCTTGTTCTATCATTTCTAACTGCCTGCAACAACTCGCCGTGCCACCGCCATTCATCTATCTTCACCATCGATACTACAAGTCTCGGTCACTCCATCGCCACTACCACTACTGTTAATATCATCGACACTATCTTCACCGCCAACAACCCCTTCTCCACAGCCAACACAACTACCACCAATACCGCCACCACCACCACCACCACCACCATTACGTACGTGCACGACTGTCAACAGTTTTAACATCACTATCAACACCGTCGTGCCAACCATTACCATAACCACCGTTGTCACTACCGCAACTACCACCACAA
>NC_068999.1:33432390-33433938 GCF_001194135.2 Octopus bimaculoides | reverse complement strand
CGATGTAATCGACTGGCCCCCTCCCCCAAAATTTCGGGCCTTGTACCTAGAGTAGAAAAGAATCGTTAGGATAAAATGTTTAGCGGCATTTAGTCCGTCTTTATGTTTTAAGTTCACACACCACCGAGGTCGACTTTGCTTTTCATCCAATAGGGGTCGATGAAATAATTACCAGTTGAGA
Source organism: Octopus bimaculoides (assembly GCF_001194135.2). Taxonomy (NCBI): domain Eukaryota; kingdom Metazoa; phylum Mollusca; class Cephalopoda; order Octopoda; family Octopodidae; genus Octopus; species Octopus bimaculoides. Next base: position 33,433,757 of record NC_068999.1, on the reverse strand, counting down.
ACAGGGATCGATGTAATCAATTAGCCCCGTTCTCGCAAAATTTCAAGTGTTGTGCCTATGGTAGTAAGGTGATCAATAACCTAAGGGAGGTAACTTTTGCTTACTGTAATAAAAAGGGGGACAACTAGGAATCTTTGTTTTTAGCATCGCTATTATTTGTTGCTGTTGTTATTCTTGTCATCGCGTTGTGGTCGTTATTGTGTTTTTGCGTGATTGCTGTAGTGGTGGAGATGATAGTTGTTGTCGTCGTCGTCGTCATCATCGTCGTCGTATTCGTTGGTAGAAAAGTTTAAAAGGTCAAATAGATATTTACACATACACACATACACACACGCTTATGTTTCAGTGTATGTTTTCAAACAAGGCTACAGTATTTGTATGTGTGTGTGCTTTATGAGTAACAGTATATGCGAATGTATGTGACTATGTGCATCTGCAACACACCGTAAACCTCTCTGTGTTCAGAACAAGCGTCTATTCAATAATTTATGAGTCTTTGTCATATTTTGTATATGTATTCATGTATATATTATTAATGAATATACGTATGCAAGTATGTTTTTCTTTCTATACTTTTACTGCTAATTTCGACCGTTCACCTGCTCTACACAGAGTTGTAAGGATATAAAACCCCACTAAAACAAGCTTCTACTTTTTATTAGCCTTCATATTACTGTTCTCCCTTTGAACAATCTTAAAGGTTATTACCCCAGATACCAGGATCATCTGTAACGCATAAATTATGAAGCTATGTTCTTTTGACAATAATCTAAGGGCAGGTTGCTAAGTATCCTGCTGCTCTAATAACTGGCATTAAACTGAAAATGTATTTTGGGTGTTAGATTTGCAGGCTCCTCATCTGTGTCCGTAGATGTCTTCTTTTACCGTATTCCTCTAAACGGGGCCGACTGACTTCCATAATACACTGTGTTATATATATAGGCATGAGTGTGTGGTTTCAAGTTCAGTCTCACTGAATAGCACCTTGAGCAAGTGTCTTCTGCTATAGCCCCAGGCCCACCAACGACTTGTGAGTGGGTTTGGTAGATGGAACCTGAAAGAAGTCCATCGTGTGTGTGCGTATGTGTGTGTGAAAAGGTTGAATTATATTTCATTCTTTAATTTGGAGGGTTCCATAAAAAAAGCAATTTCTAATAAAGATTCTTCATATTTTGCTGGTAGCTTACTGGCGTAAGTTCACAAATGTGAAAATAATACTTGTATATGGTGTGTTATGAGAATTTATGGAAAGGTATTCCATAGAAATCAACAAATTTGTTAAAAATGGAGAAGAGAAGACACACGATCGTTTGGATGTATCAAAATTTTTTCAACTTTTAACATCTCTTCTCCATTTTTAACAAATT
>NC_068999.1:33429350-33431865 GCF_001194135.2 Octopus bimaculoides | reverse complement strand
CGATAGTTCGAAGAGGCTATTTACGTAATAAAGCGATTAATACCCCCTCCCTTAAGCACCTTTCACGTTTTATAGCAAGACTAATGCCTAAGTAACTCTTTAAGGGAACTGCACGTGTAATGTTACGACAACAATCAAGTGAAAAAATAAACCAACAAAAATTATAACATCAATAACATAGAACCGAAATATGGCGCCAGTCTACAAAACTTCCTTATAAACAACATTTTTAGTTTCCCCCTTGGAGATGAAGGCATGTAAACTGTTCCTACAACCCACTCTTGAGCAGCCAACGTACAGTTGACCATGTGAAAAGCATGGTTCGGCTAAGTAAAGTCCAACGACAGACATCGACTGCCCCTGGGACTTATTTATGGACATGGTGTAACTGAGTCTAATCGGAAACTGCACTCTGCGGAATGTGAACGGTGAGTCAGCAGCCGAAGACACGAGGGGAGTTCGCGGTATGAAGACGTCTTGACCTTTACCACAGACGGTCATAATCGTTGCTTCAATGACATTGGGAAGTAATTTTGTGATAACAATGCGTGTACCGTTGCACAACGTCGGTGGATTTAAATTCCTTATCAGTATAACAGGGCTTTAAGAGTAAGAATATGTGGAGGTACACCCGAAAGCTCCAAGGAATTCAAAAATTCAGTGGGATAATCAACTACCTCATCCTGATTGGGAATGGTGTCTACTGACTTATAGACTGTTACGTCCCCAGGCAAACGCAGTAAGAGGCTGTTGTTGATTGCACTGACTGCAACGTTTTTAGGAGCCAAAATGGCTCTTGGCAAAGCCAGTCTAGATCTCCGTTGTGGACTTCTAGGCCTGGGAAGACCTGGTCCTGAAGACTCTGGATAGTACTGGCTATTGTGCAGATGATACTTATGTCAACATTTTCATTTCCGTCTTCTGGAACTTCAGCATTGCCAAGAAGGAGAATGTCCCTCGCAAAATCTTCTGACAAGGCGCGCTCTCATGTTGGATTCTAACTTTAAAGTAACAATATGACCCAATAGAGGTGAAGATTTAAGACACGCCATTACTTCATCCGCCTTTGTGCTTTTCGGAATCACTGGCAAGGTTTGTCTAAAGTCCCAAGATAGCAACACAGTGACACCCCCAATCGGTTCGTGGCCTTCTTTTATGTCTCGCAAAGTTCTATTTAATGCCTCAAGGGCACCCTTGTAAGCCATTGTGCATTCATCCCAAACAATCAGGCGGCATTGTGCCAGCAATTACAGACACCCCTTTAAACATTAAAACTTATTCAAATCTGAACTTATACATTCAAATTATTTATTAGTTGTTATAATGTGAATATTTAATATTTAGTAGACATGCCCTTTGCATTTTTCAATACAAGGACCCTATTAGGCATGCTACTGATCAGGTGACGAATATTCTCTTGCAGAATTTCTTGACAAGTTTCAAGCAGTAATCTCAAAGGTCTGACTTTGAAGATGCTTTCTTGTTCATTTTATGAAGTGTCCTGTCCATTATGTCCCAGAGGTGTTCAATAGGGTTCATACCCGTAATATCTGGTGACTGACTTGGGCATGGAAGCATTTTAATGCCATTCTCATCCAACAACAAATCTTGGGTCATTTTAGCTCTGACAAGGAGCCCCATCTTCCATAAATAAAGAATATTCTTTAATTATTTTCTCCACTGGAGAAGATTGGAAGGAGTCCTTTCTGCAATATGGACGCATATTTATCTGAGCTTAAGTTTCCTTCACAGCTCCGATCAGCCATTGCTCCAAATCGCTCTACACACCATCGTAGAATAGCTGCCTTGTTTCATTGTTAGCTGCAATCTTTTCAAACCAAATTCTTGATCACAGAGTCTCCAGACCCACACTCGTTACTGTCAGGAAATACTGACAAATCTGGACTCATCAGAGAATATGACAGTGTCCCAAAATGCTAGTGGTATCTCCACCATCTCACTGGCCCAATCTTTTACTCAGTTTGATGTTGGCTGGTCGAAGAAATGGCTTCCATGTTGCTGCTCTGCATTAGTAACCAAGTTTGTGGAGATACCTGACAGCTGTTCTGGGACTGACATCAACTTAATCAACTTAATCTGCTATGTCAAAAGCCTTGCAATGAGGATTATCCTCCTCTCTTTGCTAAGAGAAGGGTCCTGTCAGAGGGTCCTGGTTGATTTGGGCGAGGTGATGTGGACCTCTTCCCCTCTCTAGTGAATTGCATAATCACTTTATTAACTGTAGAAAGCGGGATCCCAAGGTTTTCTGCAATTTTATGTTACGTCCACCTTCAGAATGACCCACAATATGGCCTCTATGAAATTCAGACAGTTCCAAGGTTTCTTTTGTACATGGCAGTATTAAACAGTCATATATAGAACCTGAAACATAAAAATGTCAATTAATAAAGGATATAAACTTTTACAAGTTACAATAAACATAAAACGATGTTTTATGTGGTGGGGGGTCTATTTACTCACGTAATGTCTGTGTGTGTGTGTGCATATATATATA
>NC_068999.1:33412816-33428118 GCF_001194135.2 Octopus bimaculoides | reverse complement strand
GATTTATAGACTTGGAACTTATTGCAAAGCTACATGATAAACTACCACCACCATCGCCACCACATCTGCCATACACACACACCATTCAGACTTCTGACACCACCACCATTAATACTTTTGACTTCGCCGCCTTCCCCTCCATCACCATCACCGCTGTCTTTCACAGCGCTTACTCTCACCGTCATCCCTCAACGCTTCGGTTACCACCAGCACCAGCACCATCAGCACCATCACCATCAGCACCATCGATAGATCGATAGATAGATAGATAGATACATACATACATACATACATACATACGTATATGTATGCATGCATGTAATTATGTATGTACGTAGCATGCATGCAGGAATGAATATATGCATGTCAGGTCACTTTTAATGCTACTGGTAACATGTAACCCAGTGCAACCTGTCGCATGACCGAGCAGTCGGCGACTAAACCAGTAGCCCTATCAAGCCTGCTTGATAAGGAAATGGTTTTCCCTGGACACCCTGCAGGATGGAAAACAAGACCTGTCAAAAGATATATTAACTCAGTAGAGTAAACCGCCATTGAACAGCTGAGAGTGAGAGACATCATGAAAGGTAAAGTCGACCTCGGCGGAATTTAAACTCAGAACGTAAAGACAGACGAAATACCGCGAAACCTTTTTGCACTGCAGGCTAACGATTCTGCCAACTGGCCGACTTTACCTTAAATATCAATAAATAAATAAATACAAATAAATTCAAACGAGTTATTCTTTTACTTTTTTAATGGCTTCAGTCGTAGGACAATGGCTATATTGGAGCACTTGTTTTTTTTTATCGGTTTTGTTGTTACTTTATAGCAGGAAGTTGGTCTTTGATTGAGTTTATAGCAACTGATCTTCCCCGAGTGTATCATTAAATGCTTGGCTGGTCCGATATCGTCGTTAGGAGTTAATCCAATTTTCTTTTTTTTTTTTCTTGTTTCAGTAAAGGTTTCTTTTATATTTCTGATTTCTTTAAGTAAGCAGTTGAACACTTCATAATCGATTTTCTAAGTTGAGGGTTTTGATATGTTATCATCAACATTATCCAGAGAAGCATGCTGGAGAATAAAATGAAGATAACCATAAATGAATATATAGATAAATAAGTAAAGTCCTTAAGTATTAAAGTCAGACGTGATCAGAATTGTCGTCACGGTTCAATGGAGCGTACTGAAAGTGCCTAAATGATTTTAAATGGATATATGAGAAAAAGGGTTAAGATTTGTTTTTAAGGAAAAGGTGGCGGGCTGATAGAATCGTTAGCACGCCAGGCACATTGCTTAGTGACATTTCATCCGTCCTGACGTTCTGAGTCCAAATTCCGCCGAGGTTGACTTTGCCTTTCGTCCTTCAGGGTCGATGAAATAAGTATCAGTTGAGCACTGGGGTCGATGTAACCGACTAGCCCCCTCCCCAAAATTTCAGGCTTTGTGCTTTTAGTAGAAAGGATAACAAGGAAAAGAAATTCTTAACTGGACAGCATTTGACTGTTAACCACCTTTCACCATCCAACCTCTGTATCACTGGTTCACAACCATTTCTTGCCTATGGATCCCTTTGATTCCTACTTTATTCGAGTGGGCCCTCATAACTATTCCATATTTCAAAAGTCCTATCGCATTTTTATATTATTAAGAATTATATATTTAAAATTGTTAAAGTATTTTGAGCAGTGTAGAAGTATAACCAATTTGCACATAAACCACCCTAGGGCTATATGTGGATCAACTGTGGCTGTACTGATCTACCTAAACTGAGACTTGGAATAGAATTACCCATCATTTCTGCAGAAAGTTATGCATGGGTATATATGTCTCAAAAGCTGGAGAATGTTAGCAGCATTGACAGGAATAGCCTCTCCTGAACCTGCGATAAGTACATCACATCTCATTTAGAAGGCTTTACCTTTGGTGTCAAAGAACAGGAAATAGCTACGAAAGACTTTACCTTTGGGGTAAAAAAACAGGAGATAGCTACTAAATGCCTTTTCAGCAAAAGAGATATGGATGCCTCTAAATTTCCACCTGTGACAGAAAGTGCCGATTGTGCCACATCAAAATGGAAGATATCATTCATATTATCAGTAACTGCCCCCAAATATTTACTACCTCTCCATGAGATGACATTGTTGCCAAGATGGTTTACAATGCCTTATGCGAGAAGGGTTGTCTTGATGGCTATACTAAAGGCACGCCAGAACCAGAAAATATCTACACCTTTAAAAGTAAAAAAGAAAAAAATGATGGAACATTCCAATAATAGCTGCAACCCGATGTAAGGACAACAGGTAAGTTATGATTGTATGGGACAGAGAGCAAAAATCACAAGTCGTTATACCGACCAGCTGCCCAGCAGATGTGAATGTACTATTCAAAAATTGGGGGAAAGGAGAACATTTATGGAGAACTAACAAGAAATCTACAACTCTTGTATCCAGGCAATATATTTTCAATTGTTCCTATTATTATAGTTGCCCTGTGCTACGTAACAAGAAATCTACATAGAAACCTAGAAATGTACGGATTCTAAAGAAAAAAAACAAGCAAACTGATTCGCATTCTCCAAATACATTCCATCGGAAGAACAGTCATTATTTGTAAAACATTTCAGTCTTCATTTGAGATCCCTTCAAGAACATATGCATACAACGTATACATATGGTATACATATACAAACATGCACGGTGATGAAACATACACACCTGTCCTGTTGTGATACGCAGCACCAGAGTGCATGTCTATCCACGCGCGCGCACATATGTGCACACATCAACTAATTCAGGTAACCAAAAACCCCAAAAGCTGTTTTGACTTAAACAAAAGAGCCTTCCACTTTGTTAGGAACCAGCTTCAACTCTTCAGTGGAAAAAAAGTTAAAATTAACCCCAAAAAAAACATACATATATACACACACACGTACATACATACATACATACATACATACATACATATCAGCACAAGGAATACTGGTAGAACATTCCCATCAAAATGTCTTTCAAGTGTAAGCATAACATGCCGGATATTGTTATTTGGTACAGACAAGAAAAGTATGCACCGTCATAGAGGTCGGCTATTCTGCTGATGTGATTATCTCTTTGAAAATCAAAGAGAAAAAAAGATAACTAAGGGCAACTTCTTCGAAACGTCCAGCTTCTGTATCAGGATTGCAGATTTTCATTTATACCAATGATAATTGGTGCACTTGATCTTTTTAAGTAAATACCTAACAGTCAGTCTGGATAAGCTAGCTTGGATTTTCAGAAAAAGAAATCAACCAACTGGTTCCCACAAAATGCTGTAACATCATAGGATTTTCTTAGTTTTAAATTTCTCCAACAGCGATGATCAACGCAGCTATAGTAGTAGTAGTAGTAGTAGTAGTAGTAGTAGTAGTAGTAGTAGTAGTAGTAGTAGTAGTAGCAGCAGCAACAGCAGTAGTAGTAGTAGTAGTAGTAGTAGTATATACAGTCAGGTTATTGTGAAATATTTTGCGAAGTTTACCCACTTATGAACATTCAGGCAAGCTCCCCCCCCCCCACACCTCTAGTTAATAGTATTTCCTATTTCATGCTCTTCGGGTTGTCATAAGAGCCTCGATAAAAGGCCACGTAGACAACAAACCACTTTTAATTTCCCCGCCAAACCGTAGCTGTCAAAGGCCGAATTTCCTTACAGGCGATATTGATGGAATAACTCAGTTGTCTTTTGTAAAGGATGTCGATGACTACGTTATATAATGCCTCCTTCTCGTTGTTAAAATGTTGAGGAATGCTTTGTTCTAGAATTGTCAGCTATTTCTAGTAGGACGAAGGGATACCCTGGCTGGCTGGCTGGGGGGGTGGCGAAGTCTCCGTGAGAAGAATATTTTAGAGATAAGATAACACCAAGGGTAGATAACTCTTGTATTTTCTCCCCAACATAAACAAGTGAAACGACTTTACTCGAGACAGCAGCTTGTTAAGTTCTGCTGCATTTCTATTCCTGACATTAATCTTCAATGATAATGAAATGACTTTGTTAATGTTATGAAGTAATCTATCACGCATATGCTTGATGGCTGTCGTATGTATTTTCGTAACGCATTGATCAAATATTTCTACATCCAGTAACTCTTCTTTTCACCTCTGTTGATTAACCCTGCCTTCTATTAAATACATATACATACATACATCATATACATATATATATATATGTGAGAGAGAGAGATGGAAATATTCGTACATGCTATATACGTAAATATTCCTCCGCCACGTATTTCACTGATATCTATGTTACACACCAGCACAACACAAAACATTTCTCTCTCCTTTGTGTACTTTGCGAGAAGATAAAAGTCATTAAGTGTAAACATGGTCTTTAAATTAACTAGAACTGTCTACCACACATGGACCAAACTAACCCCACGTGTGTTATTAACCGATGGAATACGACAGAGTTCGGTCGATGCTAGACGCAAATTATCTTCAAATTGTTATCACTTGGATTGTAGTTCTGCTAAAAGAATCGTTGATAAATATGACACAATTCTTCTCGACTGTGATGGAGTGATATGGGGCACTGATCATGTCAGTCGGATGGACAAAGTTAATGAAGCACTATACAAGCTTCGACAACATGGAAAACAACTTTTATTTGTGACCAACAACAGTTTATATTCAACGAACACGTTCTTCGACAAGTTTGTCCAATATGGATTTGATATCAACCACGACGAAATATTTTGTATTACTTCTGCTACAGCTTTTTACCTGAAGTCAGTTCTTGGAGTAAAAAAATCTGTCTATGTGATCGGTTCTGAAGCTATGGGAACAGAATTACAAAACTTAAAAATCGATCATTTTGGAATTGGACCAGAGCCCGACTCGACCTCACGTAAGATAGATGATCTTTTAGATATGCACTTTAGGGACGATGTTGAGGCGGTCCTGGTTGGATTCGACGAGTATTTGTGTTATAACAAACTTTATAAAGCCTCTAGTTATTTACAGGACCCTGATTGCCATTTCGTAGTGACCAGTGATGTTGAAATGGGGACCAAAATAGGCCCCAACCGATACCGTCCTTCAGTCGGGACCGTGGTGGGCGCTGTTTCGGCGGCTGCTTACCCGAGAAAATATACTGTTGTTGGGAAACCAAGCTCTTTTCTCTATAAATTCATCAAATTGAAATTTCCTGAATTAAATCTTAATAAAATTATTACAATCGGAGACAGCCTAAGGTCCGATGTGAAATTTGCCAAAAATATTGGTTCTGATTCGGCATTGGTACTGTCAGGAGCATCAGACATGCAGACACTATTAAATACTCTCGATATGGATAAACCTAACTATTATTTTCAGAACCTTGCTTTGTTTGCTGAAGTACTGTGATATCTATTTATCGTTTATTTAACTATTTTTGATATAGAACTTCATGTGTTGTTTTTCTTTAAACAAAATTACTTGGGCTATCTTCGAAGACGTCAAGTGTGTGTGTGTTAAATTTACTCGGAAGTGTATTTCTATACAGAACTTTTTTTAATAAACCTCTTTTATAAAGAACTCGGGAAGAAAAGATACACGTATTTCATTTATATTCTTAATTTTTACTTTGATTTATTCATTTACAGTTGTACATGTATTTACAGATTATTATATAAAAAGAAAAGAAAATAACATTAGCATCATTCGTTAATCCTTGTAATAGTTATTAGTTTTGATTGGGATTAATTTCATGGTGATTGAATTAACTTTTATGCTAATTAATAACTTGATGTTCATGTCAACAACCTAGAGTCATCTACTGATGTGTTATAAGGACGGTATGTGCGTTTACAGGCAGAATCGTTGGCACGCCGGGCACAATGTTTAGCGGCATTTCGCCCGTCTTTACTTCCTGAGTTCAAATCCCCCGAAGTCGACTTTGCTTTACATCCTTTCGGGGTCGATAAAATAAGTACCAGTTGAGTATTTAGTGTTGTATAACAAAGTGTATTTAGGTATTAATGGAGTGGCTGAAAGAAGGATCACCGGACAATTTCTGCCCCCATTTTATACATTGTTAAAAATCTATGAAATAGATAATAAAGCACCTAGTTTTTAGTTTCATCTGAAGGTAAATAGTTTTACTTATTTAGAACTTCAGATATATATATATATATATATATATACACACATTATAAATATATATGGTCTGTTTTGATGTACTAAATATCATATGCACATGTGTGTGTGTGTATTTCAAAATTTCAAACATATGTTTAAAACAACTGAATTTTTGCTTTCTTATCAGGGTTTTTGTCATATTCAGCACGATTTCTTTCAACACATACACACACACACACACACACACACACACACACACACACACACACATATATATATATATATATGCATATATACATACATATATATATATATATATGCATACGTACATACATATATGTACATACCTACATATATATGTATATATACATGCATATATGGGTACAGGACATTAAAAAAACGTGGACAGAATGAGAAACGAGAACATAAAAAACAAAAAGATAGAAAACGAACTTTTTTGAACAACGAAAAAAACAAACAGAGAAACGATACATGCAGTAGATAAAACAGGGGACAACTGATGAAGGGAATGTTCTTTATGTTGCATGTCTCGTTTCTCTTTGTTTCCTTTCGTTGTTCCGAAAAAATTTCGTTTTCTATGTTTTTGTTTTTTATGTTCTCGTTTCCCATTCTGACCACGTTTGTTGATGACCTGTACCCATATATGCATGTATATATACATATATATGTAGGTATGTACATATATGTATGTATATATATGCATATATTTATATATTATTATATGATTGAACGCCACGCATCCTTTTCCAAGTAAGTTTTATCAATATATCTCTCTATATGTGTGTGTGTATTTATATACTTATACATATGTGTGTGAAAATATATATAAACTTGGTGAAAAATGTAATATTAGCACACAGTTATGCATTCAGTATCTCTATGTACGTATGTGAGATATATATATATATATATATATATATATATATATATATATATATATATTATGAAAGTGGGAGTACATCAAGATACAGTCTTCAGTCTTCGCCTATTCACTGTAGTCCTACTGGCTATCACAGAAGAATTTTAAACTGTATGTCTACAGGAATTTCTATATGCTGATGATCTAGTTCCCATGGATGTATCTATAGGGGAATTAGAGAGGAAATTCCAGGCATTGACTCTAAACCTAGAATCATGATGCCTCAAGATAACTAAGCAAGTAGAAAAGTTTTAGTAAAATGGAAAATAGGACCTTGGTATCTTCAGGGAAATGACCCTACTCAATGTGAAGAAAAGTAGATGTATATTCCATATGTTAGACCCAGCATAAGTTATGGACACAGAAGTGGTTTAATGGAATCACAGGCTGACTAAGAGAGAAAGTTGGCTTCATATGTGACAGATGCACCAGATTAGTAAGTTTTATGAACACACCAGAAGTTGATTCCCTTAAGTGCCCAGATGGCTCATTCATAGAGGCAGATGATGTCTTTTGTTTGTTTGTTTGTAGGGAAGGTGGTTGCTCCAAAAATATAGTAGCCTGGGTAAGAACAAGTTGGGAAAGGTTCAGGTACCTCCTGCCACTGCTAGCAACAAAGGTCTTTTCTTTCAGAGTAAAAGGTAAATTTTATGACACTTGTGTTAGAACTGTGCAACTGTTTGGTAGTGATACATGAGTTTTGAATGCAGAGGAGTCGAGAAGATGAGAAAGAACTGAAGCTAGAATGCTCCATTGGATGTGCATTTTATGTTTTTGTCCCCACTGTGGTGTTTTGTATGTCCTTGTGCTGTCCTCTCTGTGTTATGGCCATAGTGCCAAATAAAGAAAAGGTGTGTGTGTGTATTAATCAATTAAATTCCAACTTAGTCTGATTTTCATGTTTTATTATTTGGAATTTTTACAATATTGAATAAACTAGTACTTTCATATGTTACATATATATATATATATAATTATATATAAAGGGCATTAACTGTGTAGTAATGCCTCACGCTTCGAGGGACTAAATAAGTCAAAAACTACCAAAAAATAAGCAACATATTTACTGAAAGCGAGGGAATGCAGTTTTCAAAATTTATCTCTTAAAAACATTTAACTCGACGGTAGACCATATATATATATATATATATATATATATATATATATATATGATGTATGTATATATATATATATATATATTATGTATATAGTGTGTTATGAATTTATGGAAAGAAATCCCATAAAACTCAACAATATTGTCAAAAATGAAGAAGAGATGTTAAAATATATAAGTGAATTTTAATTCATGCAGACAATCATTTCATACAGTGGTATAAACATCATGCAAATTCATGGTTGAATAGAATTAATTAGCTTAAATTAAATTAATTATATATCACTATACTCTTCAATGCAAGAAGAATAAACAAAATTTCTACAAAGGACTTGAGAAAGGATATAGCAGAATAGGATCTAGGAGATTCATAGTTAACCTTATGAGAAAAAGAGATGTGAGTCTAGTTAGGCTGTATCGGTTATTTGAAAATATAAGTAAAAGAGGCTTCAGAGATGTTCCCTCTATAGATGAGTAAGGAAATTAAGAAATTCTAATCCCAAATAAGTCATGTAGGTGAAAGATTGTATAGAAATGTCCAATGGAAAGGCATGGCTATATCTGAATTAAGATATGACCTGACAGTTAGAAACAATACTTAGTGTGGTGTATGTTTTTAAAAAAATTTAATACATGAGAATGAGGTTAATCTAGAGGAGATAGTGTATAAAGAGCTATTGGATTATTGACATAAACAAGTGTTAGAGAGGTAAATAAAAAGGTTAAAGAGAGAATAAGATGCATAAAATGGACTTGTGTTTGCATAAGAACTAATATTCGTTAGTATGTATTAGATATAAGGGAGAAAAATAAGTAAAAACAGAAAAAATAGTTGTTAGTCTTACAATTTAGATAGTAAATACTTGCTGTGGCTATAAAGATGGAAAAAGAGCGCTCAGAGATTCATTATTGCCACGTTAAGAATAGGGGAAAATAACAATGTAGAGAAGATAAGTGAGCTGGGAATGAAATATAGGAAATAGAGGGTTTAATTTATATGTATAGATATGTATGGTTATACAGTAACTATGCTTAAGTATAGATAAAAATATGAGGTAAGGAACTAGCTTGGCATAATGTGAGAGGGATATATAGTGGTATTAGGTTAGTAATTAATATTCAAGTAATAGCAGAGTATTGTGTATTATGAATATAAGAAAAGGTATGAGTATGGGGGTACACATAAGTATACAAAAAAATTTATACATAATGTCATAAAAAAAATCTTATATGGAAAAAATTGTTAGTATATTCACTTATACATTAGTAGAGGCATATCTGCACATTAGTATACATAGATATAGGAATTCTAGTTGTTTTTTGATTAGGGTATACATAAAGGAAGGAATATATATAGTCATAAATATATATAGTCATACTGGTGCAAAGAGAGAAAAGGCACATGCATATAGATATAAGTACACACACATAAAAAAATAGTAGTATATATATGTGTGTGTATGCGAAATATATGTATATGTGCATACGTTCGAGCACCGTCCGAGCGTGATCGTTGCCAGAACACCAGCTGTCTGGCTTTCATGCCGGTGGCACGTAAATAGCACCATTTGAGCGTGACCGTTACCAACATCACCTTCCTGGCACGTGAAAACACATTTGAGCGAGTTCGTTGCCAGTACTACTGGACTGGCTCCTGTGCAGGTGGCACGTAAAATACACCATTTCAAGCGTGGCCGTTGCCAGTACCTCCTGACTGGCCTTCGTGCCGGTGGCATGTAAAAGCACCCACTACACTCTCGGAGTGGTTGGCATTAGGAAGGGCATCCAGCTGTAGAAACTCTGCCAAATCAGATTGGAGCCTGGTGTAGCCATCTGGTTCACCAGTCCTCAGTCAAATTATCCAACCCATGCTAGCATGGAAAGTGGACGTTAAACGATGATGATGATGATGATGTTAGCGGCAACATATAGTGAATAAACACAATAATAATAGATATGCACACACAGATGACATATAAGATCCATATCTAGATATGCACTCATGGTTGTAGGCATGTAAGACACCAAGAAGTACTATATGTGTTTGCATATATCAGCAGTAAAATATATTTAATTATCAGGTAGAGTCACAAGTAACATAAAACAGTATTAGTTAGAATGGGTACGTTGAGGGGGTTTAAAAGGACACATTATGCAAATAAAATAAAATACAAAAATTATAGGCATATTATACACTAATGGAGGTGTAGGGAGAGGTAGTTAAAGTGTTAACCCAATATATGGTGGGTCATGCAATTGTTAAAAGGAAAAGTTAAATAAAAAAGTATATCAAGATAGTGTAAGGTACAGTGATGTAAAGAGGGTGTGATGAGTAATCGTATTCCATAGAAAAAGATAATATATAGAAACATTTAAAAAAAAAACACCAAAAATAAATCTAAACAAGGGGGGGAGTGAAGAATTATTTAAGATTGATAAAAAAAAGAATTTAGTTATGCGTTTACATGAAAAAACTTTTTCATCCCTAGTGTTAATCAGATTTCCGTTCATTCTGATTATGCTATAGCTTTCTTCCAAACATAACCTACAAATTTTATTATTATATCTGTAAGAAGGGGCAGAAGATAGTATTTCCCAAGAAATTGAGAAATCAATATTGTTTTTTTTTTGAGGCGCCAATTTTTTTTAGATAGACCACTTTTCTAAGGAGGTCAAGATTGACTGTCTGTGTGAACTTTTGTTTACCAATCACCTACCTCTCGTAGCTGAATCTGTCAAAGAATTAGAGAAGAAATCTCAAGCTTAGAATCAAAGTCTAGAATCAAGAGGCCTCCAAGTAAACTCAGAAAAAATTAATGTTTTACTTGCCAGGAAAGAAGAAAGGATTTGACTGTCATTTACTTGAAAAGGAGAATGTAGGAATTCTATAAGGCATGACTTTAGTGGTTAGGGTGTTGGACTGATGATTGTCAGATTGCAGTTTCAATTCCAGGACCAGGTGATGCATTGCGTTCTTGAGCAAAGCACTTCATTTCATATTACTCCAGTTCACTCAGCTGTGATGGACTGGCATCCTATCCAGGGAGGAATATATACACCATGGAAATCAGGTAAGTGACCATATGCTCCTTACAGAGACATGTGGACTAACTAGCCAATATAAACTATGAAGTGTAGTGGGGTCATAGATGGGGTGAGAGAAAAAGACTTCATATGTGACTAAAGTATAGGACTAGTTAACTGCAAGAACACTTGTGATAAAAAATCTTTCAAATGCTCAGAGGATTCACTATAAGTACTTAATAACCTACCCTACATAAAGGGTCTAATTAGCAGTGAAGGTGAATGCCCAAAAGTCTGATAGCCAGAATGAAAACAGTTTAGGGAGCAATTGCATAAGCTAGCCACAAAGTGAGTTTTTTCTCTTATTGAAAGGCAGACTGTATGATATATATGTATAAAGTGTGATGTTACATGGAAGCAAACTGTGGGCATTAAATGCAACAGTTAAAATGAAATGAGGTAAGCATTCTCCACTGGATGTGTAATGTTTGCATGCATCAACAACGAAACACAAATGAACTGAAAAAAGTTCTGGATATTGGAATAATCAGATATAGTATGAAAGGCAGAAGACTACACTAAACATATGTATAAACAACAGAGGCAGTATGAATATCGAGAGATAATGTTTATGCCCACCATGGTGTTCTGTTAGAACAGTATAGTTTGTTTTAACAGAACATCCACATTTAAGGGAGGAGAAATATTACATCTCAGTATTAACAAGCTCAATGGCTAATCACGGCACCAGTGCCTGATCTGGCACTATCACTGGCAAGGAGATGAGTCACCGCTATCTCTAGTGGTTAAGTATCCATCATTGATGAGACCAAAGAAGGTCGAAATTATGTGATCTAGTAGTCTCAGAGATGGAGATTTATCTCTCCGCTAGCATTATAAACAAGAATGCATTTTGCACCAAAAGCCAATATGAGAGTTTCTCTCATAGTATCTACTGCAATATAGTTTGTTCTGACAGAACATCCACATTTAAGTGGGGATAAATATTACTTCAACATATGATGCATATAGAGACAGAGATTTGAATAAAAAAGCGTCAAGTGGTTCAAGTGGAAGGAATCCATGAAAGGGGGAAACTGAGGAAGAAAGGATAAGTGGTGGTCTCAAAATGATGAATCTCATAAAGATGATGTATGATTGCAACATGTAGTATGATATGGAATGCTGGAGGAAACCTGTCCAACCCATGCAAAAATGGTGAATGGAATATAAAAATGATGATGATGATGATGATTGTTCATTCTTAACACTCTAGCAGATATAAATGGAAATATTTGTTAGTTACAGGATGGCAAGCTGGCAGAATTGTTAGCACGCCAGGCAAACTGCTTAGCATCACTGACCAGCTATATATTCTTGGTTCAAATGCTGCTGGGTCGACTTTGCCTTTCATCTTTGCAGGGTCAATAAAATAAGTACCAATTAAGCACTAAGGTCAATGTAATCAACCTAGCCCCTCCCCTTAAACTGCTGACCTTGTGCTAAAATTTGAAACCAATATTTGTTAGTTATTGTTTTTCACCACTGGAGAACACCTCCTCCCTTTAGACAACGTAGTGTTCATAATACACTTGATTCACCAGTGTAAGGGTACTTTGCAGTGTTACAACCACATTGAAGCTACCCTGCCACTGGACTGATGAGTCTCACCAGAGCATGAGCTCTTGGTTATAGGAATTGGCAAAAAGAAAACTATGTGCTGATGTCTGCTAAACAGATAATAATTTGTGGGGTGTTCACAGTTTGGTGAGAAACCTCATGTTCAAATCTGCCAGAACATAACAAGAATGAAGAGATGTTATTGCATGGATTTTTGCTGTTCTGTGTGTCCCCTTTCCCTCCATGAACCACTTTTATATTATTTATATAATATGATGGTGACACGTAAAAAGCACCCAGTCCATACTATAAAGTGATTGGCATTAGGAAGGGCATCCAGCTGTAGAAACCATGCCACAACAGACAGTTTGGGTCTGGACAGCTCCCTGCTAGCCAGCTCCATGTCAAACTGTCCAACCCATGCCAGCATTGAAAACAGACATTAAACGATAATGATATATAACAAATAAAGCAATGAGCTGGCAGAACCGTTAACATGCCAGGCAAGGTGCTTCTTTGCATTCCATCCTTCTTTGCTTTCTGAGTTTAAATTCCACCAAGGTTGACTCTGCTTTTCATCTTTTTCAAAGTCAATAAAATTTGCACCAGTTGACCACTGGGGTTGATGTAATTGACTCATCCCACTCCCACCAAATTTCAGACTTTGTACCTATAGAAGAAAGGATTATTTATGCAACAACTCATCAGTAACCATGTTCAACTATGTCTCCATTTCCCCTGCCATCCACTCCTCATCTCACTGCTGGTTCGTTAGTGAGGAATTGTCTTACTTTAACTATTAAAAGTGATGATGATTTTATGGTTTGCTGTCACTTCATTACAATTACTATGGTCATTGTAATCACCTGATATCTGGTTATAACGTAATTACTGGAGCCATATGATACTTTGTACAAATTATTGTGATTATTTAGTAATATAATACTGTGTAACATAATTTTTGTCCTTGGGTAGCAACTGTTATTTTTTATTTACTTACTCCTAGAAAGTATGAAAAATGGTTAATATTTCCTTTGCTTTTGTTACATTTATATCAAACTCCAAGCAGTCCCCCTCAATGCATAGCTATGATGCTCCCCCACTACTCCTACTCATCATCTGAGAAGCACATATTGTCAGCCCCTAAGGGACCTGCTCAAGTGGTTACAGTCAAGCAACTGACAAGCAAATTTGTAGTACTGAGTAGAATATTTGTTGTAACGATACTTCTGCTTCAGCAATTCAGTGCTAAATCTGACTGAAATGTAATGGAAAATAGGTCAGTTTCAAAACATTGATGTCCAGGTCACAAAAGCAAAGTTTGAAGGGAAGAGTAGTGATTTCCTTTGATTTCTAAATGGAAACAAATAGAAAATAACACTTATTAACCAAAGACAAAAAAATAATTTTAATTTTGTTTCACAGTTTAATTACTACGACTGTGTAATAACACATATTACAGTAATCATTAAATAATTCATTATAATTACTGTACTCGTGTGGTACTTAATCATAATTCAAGTACCATAGCCATCTGATATTATTATGGTCATGAGACATTTTCAACTTAAAATATAAAATATGCATCCAAATACCACATGGCATCTTTTCTGACATTCAACTGATTCTCAAATTTTACATCCTTCCAGACTAGTAATACCAATATGATTCCCCTGTTCATTCTACCAAATTAGTCAAAAGTTTTTTTCTACAAATTCATGATATTGAGATTTTGTCTTGGTAAAGACAAATTCCAGACTCCCCTATTGAGCATCTATGACAAAGCTGAATTTATGATATTTGTTTAAGTTACAAATGAAAGCAATACATTGAAATCACAGCTGAATTCATAGAGTTCTATAAGGATGGAATCGTTATTTCAGAGACACACAAAAATAATGTGAATGACTAGCAGACTGGTTATATATCACATCAATTATGTATCAGTTATATATTTGATTCTTTATGGAATCAGTTCAAGAAAATGGTAAAAATTAGTGTCAGCATTACTGAACAATCTTGCTGAAAACATGATTAAAATATTTGAAAACAATAATTATACCTAAGGCCTTCATTGAATTTCATTATGAATTAACAAAAAATAAATGCATAAATAGAAGTTGTTTTATTTATATGATTGTGTATAAATACATATATGTATATATATGTGTGTGTGTGTGTGTATTTTTTGTTGGCACTCCATCGCTTACAACATCGAGGGTTCCAGTTGATCTGATCAACGGAACAGCCTGCTCGTGAAATTAATGTGCAAGTGGCTGAGCACTCCACAGACACGTGTACCCTTAACGTAGTTCTCAGGGATATTCAGCGTGACAAGGCTGAACCCTTTGAATTACAGGCACAACAGAAACAGGAAGTAAGAGTGAGAGAAAGTTGTGGTGGAAGAGTACAGCAGGGTTCGCCACCATCCCCTGCCGGAGCCTCAAGGAGCTTTAGGTGTTTTTGCTCACAACGCTCGGTCTGGGAATCGAAACCGTGATCCTAT
>NC_068999.1:33403905-33412398 GCF_001194135.2 Octopus bimaculoides | reverse complement strand
GCGGGTATTTAAGCAAAAAAACTTCAATTTCAAAAATAAATTTCAATAGAATGGAAATTTTAGGATTTATGGGGTGGGGGATAAAATTATTTTTATTTTCTCTTTTTGTTGCATAATCGTATGAATTCCCGTGTGTAGAACACAAATTCACAAAAAAATTTCTGAAAATTCCCCAAAATATAAAAGTTATGGGGGACTTAAATCAGAATTTCGCCAATATACATGTGTGTGTGTGTGTGCGTGTAAGGGTAAGAGCCATATATATACACACACACATGTGTCCGCGTACGTTTATTCATCCATAGCCTAAGAAACTACATTACTGTAGTGCGAGCTGTGTAAAGGAGACAATCGCAGTAAATATGTAGAGTTATTTCCCATGATATGTCAGGTTGTAAATATTCTGTTGGCTGAGATGGCTAAAACTCTCTATACAGCAGCGAATTGCTTATCCATTTACCGGAAATCCAGGAATACTGTGAAATATACTGTACCCAGTATTGAGTAAACAGTCCCTGTTTTTTATGTTGGTTAATTTGCTTATGGTGTTAAAAATAGTTTTGTTGTTTACTTCTCTGCTTCAGAAGCATATTAATTTATACCTATATCAGTTAAATACAATCATGTTCTTTATTTTACTTCATTTAATTTTCATCTTGTAAACATTATACTATGTACATATTATATAACATTATGCAATGTACATAGTAGAGTATGTGATATTTTAATAGATGAATAAATGTCAAACAGATCCTACTTTAGAAATGCATTAATTTGCATCTTTTGAATATAATTTAATTCTTTTCTTTTTACATTGTTCATCTTATATTTTAAGTATATATATTTAGGCCAGTTTCTAGAAAACTGGAAAATATAGAAATCCTGACCACTTCCAGTCCTAAATTTGCAAGATATTTGGTCCTGTACTACATTAAGTACCAGTAATTGATTAATCAAAATTTGCTAGCAAGGTTACTCTGTATGTGTTAATTGATTTACCCCTCCCACCACCACCACCACCCACCTGTCACCTCTCTTTTTTTTAATTGAAATATTCATCATCAAAAGAGATTTAAGTGCAATCTGGTTTGAATGCCACCAAACCACACATGAATCTGAGCCTCGCATCCATGAGTCAATCTTGTATGTATAAGCCATCATTCAACCTGTTCAGGATTCGAACCATAATTCAATAGGCTTCGAACATCCAAAGAGTAACCAATCAAAACGTTACTTTTAGAAGTACTTCCTTAACTGTTTGACATTCAAATTATTCTATCAAATGTAATGCTTATTTATTCACATTGTTTTGAATTAATTATGCATTATCTGGTAGCTTTGAGATTTTGATGATGTCATTTTTATTTTTAGAGTGATACTGTAGGGTAGATGTAAGAGGCCAGATCTGACCACTTTGAACATGAAAAAGGTAGAATATTTGGGACAATATAAGGCCAGTTTAAATGCTAAAGGACTAAGCCATTTTTTGGTACTATTCGGTGCCACTTGGTACTTCTTGAGAGTCATCCACACAAAATGTTTATCAAATATATAACTGATACATAATTGATGTGATATATAACCAGTCTGCTATTCATTCATATTATTTTTGTGTGTATCTAAATTACTTAGTATTTAAACAATTCTATTTTCCTACATCATTCAGCATATAAGATATAAGATAGTAGTGACTTTTTCATCTCTACTTTCACAAGGACAGTGAAGGCTATATTCTGCTGTCAAGATCAGAATAATACTAAAACTTGTTCACAATAGCCTCCCAGTGACCGGGACCTTTGGAAATATGCAGTTCGTGAGAAGACCCGGCAAGGCAAGTGAGAGCATAATCTGTGACCACTGCCAGAAGTGTAGCCAGCTCACTTATTCATATCTTTACTTCATTGGACACTAAAAACTCTTCTTGCAAAGACCTATTAAGGCAAGTGAATTTGGAATTTGGAATTTGAAATTTGAAATTTGAAATCGAAATCGAACCGAATCCAACGACTGGCACCCATGCCAACCTCTCCTTCATTGGACACTAAACTCTGCTTGACCTGTTGGGGCAAGTGAAATCGAAATCGTAATTGAACCGTACTCGATGACTGGCACCTGTGCCAGTGGAGCACTAACAGCATTGTCCAAGCGTGTTCATTGCCAGAGCAGGTGTCTGGCTTCCATGCTAGTGGCCCGTAAATAGCACTATTTGAGCATAATCATTACCAGTGTCGCTTTCTAGCACTTGTGCTGGTGGCACGTTAGAAAATCATTCGAGCAAGGTCATTGCCAATGCCGCTGGACTGGCTCCCGTGCAGGTGGTACATAAAAAACACCTTTTTGAGCATGGCTGTTGCTAGTACCGTGTGACTGGCACTCGTGCCGGTGACACGTAAAGGCACCCACTACACTCTCGGAGTGGTTGGTGTTAGGAAGGGCATCCAGCTGTAGAAACTCTGCCAGATCAGATTGGAGCCTGGTTCAGCCTTCTGGCTTGCCAGTCCTCAGTCAAATCGTCCAACCCATGCTAGCATGGAAAGCGGACGTTAAATGATGATGACGATGATGATGCTAATGATGATTATTACTGTTATTGTTATTATTATTATCATCATCATCATCATCATCATCATCATTATTATTATTTTTATTGAGAGAGCAGTGCTTGCCATCAAAGTAACACTGGGGTAAAATATATGAAGCCCATTATACCCATCATGACTACCCATCTGATAAGGGTTCGCCAGGCACATGAATCACAACCATGTATGCGCAACATGGTGATCTCATATCAAGACTAACAGTGCATAACCTTTCAGGTGGAGCCCAGTTAAAATTTTCTTCAGGTCAAGTAGCCCATCTCACTCAAAAGGTCCCTGAATAAGGGTTGTTTAAGGATGTTGAATGAAACACCCATGTTTCCAAAGGTAAATTATCCAAACCCCAAAGAATTCCTCTCAACACATGGCTCTGATGCTACTCCCATAACTTCCACTCATGATCATAAATGCACATATCACCAGCCACTAAGGGTCATGCTCAACTGCTTACGGTCGGAGCCATTCAGCATCATGCGTTCGGTCGATCAAGGGTGCCCTCTCTCCTCCCTTCTCTATGTACTGACTCTTGAGCCATTACTGCGGAAGTTGGAGGCTTTGATGGGTGTTCTGCATGATCTAGGCTGTGGCAAAAGTGTGTTTGCATATTCTGATGATGTCACCGTCATAGTGTCGAACCACAGGTATATATACCTGATTGGCAAAGCACTACAGAAATATGAAGTGGTGACAGGAGCTAAAATGCACGCGAAAAAGTCAGTGGACTTGCAACTCGGCAACTGGAGAGGTAAGTCCATGCTGTCCAACAGCATGGTGGGGCACTGGAGAGACGGTCCTATTAAGTTGCTTGGAGTTTGGTTTGGTCCAGACTCTCAGGTGGAAAAGAACTGGGATAAAATGATGAGCTGGGCAGCCAATCTCACACAGAAATGGGCCAAGAGAAAGCTGTTTCTGAAAGGTCAAGCATAGATGGTGAATGCATACATCACATCCATCATCTATTACCGTTTGACTGTCATCCCTTGCCCTGTTTGCTGGTTGGCCAAGCTGGTGCACTTACTCTTCCGCTTCCTATGGTAGGGGCGCATTCCAGGCGGGCAATGTGGTCGGTGGTAGTTCTACTCTAGCGTTCTATAGCAGGCTAGTGAAGGGAAAGTACGATGATATTCTCGGGGAAAGTCTGGGCATCGATGAAGATCAACTAGCCAGTCTGTTTTGGAGAACTTTTGGGCCTGGGCCTATGGACAACTTCCAGAAATCCCTTACCTGGCAGTGCTACTGAAGGGTGATGCCTGTTCGAGATAAACTTTACAGGCATGGAAGTGCTGTCAGCCGGGCCTGTCCGAGGTGCGCCCAGAACGACGAAACCGTTCTGCACGCCCTAGTCTAGTGCCCGAGTATTGCTGACCTGTGGGTTAAAACTCCCAAAAGGGAGTTTTAACCTACAGGTAGGACAAATCTGCATGTAGGACAAATCCGCATGTAGGACAAATCTGGCTATCAGCTGAATCCATTGTGAAGATTGCCCCACCGCCCTCTTTTAGCTGCGAGGGGAAGGCAATTTTTATTTGTCTAGTGGCTGTAGCAAAAGAAGTGGTATGGTAGACCCATTTGAAAGGGCTAAAGACAGGCACTTTCCTCTTTGGCCAAGCCCTCATCAGCTTTTTCAAGTTTTACTTGAAAAAGAAGTTGAGGATGGAGAGGGAAGGTTGCCTTGTAGCAAGTTTGTTGAAAGGTGGGTGAATGTTAGAAGAATGGCCAATTCTGAGCATGAATCTGTAAACAAAAGGAGAAGGGTTCTTGCTCTGTTGTTCAGGTACCCATGACTTTTGTGGGATTTTTCATGAGGTCCTATTGGGAGTTTTAAATTGTTTAATTTTTATTGTTATTATATTGTTTACACATTGTAAAACCCATTGTATTGTCCTATTTTTGTCTTTTATGTTGTTGTATGTCTCAATGTAATTTTTTTATTATTATTATTATTATTATTAATTATTCATCACCACCGCTGCTGCCGCCACTGCTACCGCCGCCACTGCTGCCGCCGCTGCCACCACTGCCACCATCATTATTATTCAGGCAGCAAGCTGGCTGAATCATTAGCAGGCTCGGCGAAATGCTTAGCAGCATGTCATCCATCACTGTGCTCTAAGTTCAAATTCTGCTTAGGTCGACTTTGCATTTCATCTTTTTGGGGTCGATAACTTGGAACAATTATTATTATTGTTGTTGTTGTTGTTATTGTTATTATTATTATTATTATTATTATTATTATTATTATTATTGAGTGAGAGAGCAGGACACTGGGGTAAAATATACGAAGCCCATTATACCCATCATGACTACTCGTCTGATAAGGGTACACCAGGCACATGCGTCACAACCATATGTGCGCAACATGGTGATCTCATTAAACAGCGCATGACCTCGCAGGTGGGGCCCAGTTAGAATTTCCTTCAGGTTGAGTAGCCCATCCCGCTTAAAAGGTCCCTGAATAAGGTTTCTTTAAGGATGTTGAGCAGAACACCCATGTTTCCAAAGGTGAATTATTCAAACCCCAAAGAATTCCTCTCAACACATGGCTATGATATTTCCCCACTACTTCTGCTCATGATCAGAGATGCACATATTGTCAGCCACCAAGGGACATGCTCAACTGGTTAAGGTCAAACAACTGACAAGCAAATCTGTGGTATTAAGCAGAATATTTGCTGTAGCCCATCTTTTTATACCAAGACAAAACAGTGTACATGATAACACTTCCAATCAATTAAGATCAGAAGCCATAAGAGCCATTGCCTGGTATGCATCCGGGCATTTATTATTATTATTATTATTATTATTATTATTACTATTACTATTATTATTATTATTGTTATACAGATGTCTTATTTTTATCATGTGCTTTCAGTGCACTTCTGAGCGCAGCTCTGTGTGCCTTGGGTATGTGCTGTGGTTTGTTGTGATGCGTTTATTTTCACTGTATTCAAAGTATTTTATATAGGATGTGTGCGGTGCTTAGTAGTGCTATTTTCTTTATGCTATATATACTTGTAAGTCCTGGTGTTTTTGTTATGTATTTGTCTGAATGTTTTTTTATCATACTTAATGTACCAATTATAATAATAATAGGAATTGTTTCTGTTTTTAGGCTCCACATTCGAATTGCCTCTATTTCCAGATCTTTGTATTTTGAAAGTTTCTCCATTTCTTTTTGATACTTCGAGTAGAAAGTATTTTTTTTAGTGATCTCTGACAACTATATCCAGCCTATTAGCCTTGATTTCTCTATCTGTGTGTATTGGCATATCCCAGAGTATGGTTGCTTTCTCATTTTCTGGGGTGTACCTATACCATCTTTTTTCTGATGTTACCCCATAGTGTTGGCATAGCTTCCAGTATATATAGGTCCTAACTCTGTCATGTCTGTGAATATATTCCTTCTTAGCCAGGACTGGGCAGCCAGAGATAATGATTTATTGTTTCTTCTTCAGATATTCTGCAGTTACTTTTATTTCTTATATTACATGCTTTTTGTAATTTCTGGTGAGAAGTCTTTGATCTTGTGCTGCAATTAAAAGTCCTTCAGTCTCTGCTTTGAGTCCTGAGCTTCTCAGCCATTGTCAGGATTTTGCTTTGTCCGTTTCTTTTCTGTTTAGCTTTACCCAATATTTACCTTGTAGGGGCTTTTCTTGCCATTGTTTTATCATGTTACGTTGCTGTTCCAGTTTTAGTTTGAATTTCAGTTGTTTTACAACTTTTGTTGTTTCTTCTTTTTCTTCATAGTAGTTAGGTACTATGACTTCTTTTTTGTATTTGTCAGCTTCCTTAAAGACAGTCTTTTGTTTTGTGGCTATTTGTATCAATTCTCTTTGTTTCTGAAATATTTATGTAATCCTATGGTGGTTATTTTGTAATAGTTTTCTAGCTGTATAAGGCCTCTACCACCTTTAATACATTGTATATATAACTTTATGTCAGATTTTGGGTGGTTCATCCTAAATCCTGTCATTATTTTTCTTGCTTTTCTGTCTATTTTAATTAGTTCATTTAGAGCCCAGTTAAGAATATTGTTGTTGTAACTTATAACTGGGACAGCTAGTGTTGTAACCTATTATCTTGTTTTTCACATTGAGCTCTGTTTTCAGTATTAGTCTAACTCGTCTATAGTATTCCTTTCTTATCTTCTCTTTCATTTGTGTCTGTTGTATTGTATCTAGTTCATTGATTCCTAAGTATTTGTATGTCTGGCTTTGGTCTAATTTTATTTTAGTTGCTTTATCTAGTGTGATGTTACTCTTAACTAGTTTTCTTTTTTTCAAGGTTGCTTTTGCACATTTTCTAAGCCAAATTTCATGTTTATTTCTTTGGTAAATCCATGTACTGTCTGTTAGTAATGTTTCCAGTTGTTTAACATTTGTAGCATACAGTTTTAGATCATATATAGACAAGAGATGGTTGATTGTTTTGCTGTAACAGTTGCATCCACATCCAGTTCTGTTCAGCATGTCAGATAAAGGTGTCAATGCCTGGGTGACCTCTTCAGTTGTTATAGGAGCCCAGAGTTGTTCATGTGCTGTGTTTGTTGTTTTGATAGATCTTTTCTGAGGTTGTTCTTTCACTGACCATATTTCTTTCCAAAGAAATTATTATTATTATTATTATTATTATTATTACCATAAGGTGGCAAGCTGACTGAATCATTAGTACATGAGGCAAAAGGTTTAGTGGTATTTCAGCCATCTTTATGTTCTGAATTCAAATTTCAATGAGTTCAACTTTGCTTTTCATCCTTTCAGGGTCAATAAAATAAGTACCAGTTAAGCACTGGGGTCAATGTAATTGACCATCCCCTCCCCCAAAGTTGCTGGCTTTGTGCCAAAATTTGAAATCATCATTTTGTGATTATTTTTCCCCAATGACCCCCATTACCTCCCTCCCACTCTCCATGTATTGTTATATCCTCTCCCCCACTGCTCTCTCCTTCTCCATCTCAGAATGTTTTATGATGCTAATAACACATCAATATACTTTTGTTCAGTAACGACCATGATAACGATATCTACAGAAATAAATTGACACAGTTTCACTCAATATTCTTATCGCCAGATGATAACATGTTTCTACAATAATTATTATTTTCTATTTATTTATTTATCTCATAAAATATGAAATATCAAGTTTATTGTTTACTGAACATGGATAGATTTCCATTTCCATATTGTGCACAATTATCAGAAATAATTATTTTTCACCAGATTTAATCTCTGTCTCCAATCTGCTTCACTTAAACTCTCTGCTATAATTTTTTCCTTTTGTTTTACTGTTTTTTTCTTTTTTCATTTTTTTTTTTTTCACCAGTTTTATTTTAATATCATTATCATCTTTGTTCTGAGTTTAAATGCTGCTGTTATTAACTTTGTTTTTTTGTTTTTTTTTCCTTCCAACGGTCAACAAAGTACCAGAGAAGTACATCTCAAAATTTGAGACACCAATATTTCACCATCAATACCAGTACCAACACTACCATCATTACTACCAACACCACCACCAACATAGACACCAACATAATCATCTACCGTCATCAACATCACCACCACCATCAAATCTTCTCCATAAATCAAGAGTGGAACGACAGGCTCCAACGGGGCAACTTTTTTGAGGATTACTTACTCTGCTAGAAACATTAGTAAAATTTCCCTTAAATAATATTCTGGTATCTCAGAAAAGAAAGAAGACACGAGGCAATGCTCTCCTAGATATATTATGTGTGAAAGAAAGTAAGAAGAAAACAGGATTGTTATCATTATTCTTTTACTTGTTTCAGTCATTTAACCGCGGCCATGCTGGAGCACCGCCTTTAGTCAAACAAATTGACCCCAGGACGTTTTCTTTGTAAATCTAGTACTTATTCTATCAGTCTCTTTTGCCAAAC
>NC_068999.1:33399545-33403891 GCF_001194135.2 Octopus bimaculoides | reverse complement strand
TACAGGGACATAAATGCAACAACATCAGTTGTCAAGAGATGGTGGCGGGGGACAAACACAGACACACGAACATATATATATATATATATATACAAAATGGCTGATAGTTAGCAAGGTGAGACACACATAAGAAAGAAGGAAACAAAGGACCACTGATGAGGTCACAGAAGTGTGACGAAAGAACTCTGGCCGAAATAAGATTAAGATTAATGTAATATAAAGTTGAAGCAAATTAACACCAAATATACAGTTTGTGTGTTTTTATTGGCTAAACTGGCAATATGACCATCCCCAAGTACAACAACATATATATATATATATATATATATATATATACACACAACAGGCTTCTTTCAGCTTCCACTCACAAGGCTTTGGTTGGCCCAAGGCTAAAGTAGAAGGCACTTGCTTAAAGTGCCACGCAGTGGGACTGAACCTGGGACCATGCAGTTGGTAAGCAAGCTACTTACCACACAGCCACTCCTGATCATAGTTCTCCAAGATCAAGGCAAACCTTTAGATTTCAGTTTAACTACAACTATATACAAGACCTACCAGGTTAACTCCATTCAATTTTTAAGTGAATATAAGTCACAGGTTTTAAACACAAAGTGATTTATTTGATCAATGATGTAATTACTTCAACATTTAAATTTAATTTGCCAAAATATTTTCGTCGCTAATGGTTTTTGATGTAATTACTATTTTGTTCCAATGTTTTCTGTCATCTTGTGAGCAGACCTATTATTCCCTGCTCAAAGAATTTCCTGTCTTTACTAATGGAAAACCCTTCCAGTTGAATTTTTTACATCCTCTTTGAAGTTGAAGATCTGACCATTCAATGAATTTTGAATAAACCAAAACAGGTGGGAATTTGATGGCGCAAGGTCAAACAAATATAGAGGGCCTGGCAAAACTTCCCAGCCAAGTCCCAGTAATTTCTATCACATTTGCAAGGAAGTGTGCAGTCTGTCATTGGCATGAAAAACAACACTCTCATGATTCATAAGTACTGGACGTTTCTGGTAGACTGCTGCACTAAATTGAAAGCATAACCTTCTTCAAGTAAAGTCCTGCTTTGGAGGTCGTTTGTGGAGGTTTGCCACTCTTCCCCCATGATCAATTGCTTGTCACATTGTTATATGATCCATTTTTGTCCCCTTCAGGTTTCTGCAATGACTCACAGATGGAAATCCATTGGGTGATGTTAGCCTCACTCAATTGTTGTGGGACCCAAACATCAAGCCTGCTGTCATAACAACCAAGTTGATAATTTTCAACACTTGATTGGATATTTAGGGAATATCTGCAATCATTCTGGTGGTATAATGGGGGTTGACGTTGCTCTTAATCTCAATTGGTTGACCAGAGCAAGGTGCATCTTGAATCAAAATATTTCCTGATTGAAACCTTGACAACCCCTTTTGGCATGCACTCACTATAACAGCATCTTATCCCTCTGTTCACAGCTCATATCCTCCCACAGGTTTCTGCTGTTATCTTGCTTTTTTAAAATAAAAAAGCATGAAGTATTGATAAAGTCCATTTTAGCTCTCCATTTCAAGCAGTCTACTACCACTATCATAGTAATGTAAAGCCCTACTTCAATGTGTGTGTGTGTGCATGTATTTGAGTTTGTGTGTGTTTGTCTTTGAGTCTGTGTTTGTCCCCCATCACTGCTTGACAACTGGTGTTGGTGTGTTTATGTACCCGTAACTTAGCAGTTCAGCTAGAGACTGATAGAATAAGTACCAGGCTTTAAAAAAAAGTACTGGCTCGGTTTGTTTGTCTAAAAATTCAAGGCAGTACCCCAGCATGGTCACAGTCCAATGACTGAAACAAGTAAAAAAAAAGAAAGATATATAATTTTAGGTTGGAAAGAAAGTCTGGTCACACTGCAAGATGTGAAAAAAAAACAAATACGTCTTTGGTCTTAATTCGTATACTTAAACAAGATAATATTTTCTCTCATTATTGACAACATGATCCCATCTATTTGGCAAGTTGTTGATCTTTTGGATATGAAATTCTTCAGGTTTGAATCAAAGAAACACTCAAAATCATTTTTAACCTCCCTAATTAAAATTCCACCAAACACAGATCATAACTTCTTTCTGGTGTAGTCTTGGCTTGGGGAAAATCTCCTTTTTTATTGGGCGCTAACCATTGTCATTTTCATTGGACAAAATTACAGAGAACCCACAAATCATCACTTGTGATGATCCTACACACAGAAAGTTTGGAAGCATGTCGACTCTTCATTGATGAGCAGAGGGTAACTCTCTGATTAAGCTGAGAAGCAGTCAGATCTTGAGGAACTCGCTGACCAAGTTTAGTTTCTCAGTCTGTGAAAGTGTTTTATGATCAAAATGTGACTTGAATTGTTTTCCTAATTCTCAATTTGATTTGGATATTCCTCAACTACAGTTCTCAGAAGCGCAGTATTGACAGAACTCAGTTGTCAACATATAAGGGAATCTGTGAGAGAACAATTCTGCAAGCAAATCTGGTCAAACCATTACTGGCATGCCCGGACACTTAAAACTTCATTTCCGTAGAATAAATATTTTTTAGCCATTCCCATTGCTGATGAGCAAGCCCATTTTGACATACTGCATGCAGTGTCTGAAATGGGTCTGATATAAACTCAATTTTAAAAAGGAAAATCAATATGAATTCAATCACTATGTTATAACATAATCTGCAAAGAAAGCAAAAAACATTGGAATGAAAAATTAAGGCTTAATTCACTGTACATATTAAAAAACATACACATAAAAAAAATGTTCATGACAAAAATGCGACAGGACTAACTTTCCAATGTAATATGCAGTAGATAATGGAACATATTGGTTTCAAATACTGGTACAAGGCCAGAAATTTCAGGGGAGGGGGCAAGTCGATTACATCGACCCCAGTGTTCAACTGGTAGCTTATTTTATTGACCCCGAAAGGATGAAAAGTAAAGTCAGCCCTGGTGGCATTTGAACTCAGAATGTAAAGTCGAAAGAAATGTCGTTAAGCATTTTTTCTGGTCTGAAAAATGAAGATGATGAAGGATATTAACAATAAAAGACAAAAACAACATAACACCGAGTTAGTATAACTGATATTTATTATTTCACATGAACAATTCAAACATATTCCCATCTTCAACACCAGCATGTGTGTTTATGTTTGTGTGTGTATGCATGTATGCACATATATATATATATATATACATACACATATATATACATATGTATACATATATACATACACTCATAAACATACATATATATATATGCATGCAAATATGAGTGTATATATGTAAGTGGATGTGTCTAAGTGAATATGTGAAAACATTAACTTATACATCTATTTATATATGTATCAATGTACATTTATATAAATACATATGTATATTTATAAATATATGTAAACATGTAGATACACATACAAGGCGTGTTCAAAAAGTGTCTGAATTTATTGTCTTCATGCCAAAACTAATGCTGCCGGGGCAAAATACTTTGAGTGGGAGGTGACACCACCCTTCCTGTGCATGCATAAGCATTTTCCTGCTGACAGACCACATCAGTTCTTGGCTGTTATGCTTGGAGTACTGACCTATAGTGCATACTCGTCAGGTTTTCATTTTCACTGAATACATTGAGTAGAGATATTGCATCGGTTTTGTCAAAAGATTGGTGATACTCAATCTCAAACCACCCAGAATTATTCCGCAAGCCTTTGGTGATATTGATGTAGGCAAACCTCAGATCAAGGAGTGGTACAACTGCCTCAACCATGGCCTCACCTCAGTGGAGCATGACACACACTCAGGCAGGCTATCCACAAGCTGTCACCTCCAATCCAAAGAACTTTTCCTATGTGGCATTAGTTTCCACAGAAAAAATAAAGTCGGGCACGATTTCAAAGCACCATGTATGTATATAGAAACATGTAAATTAATATGTACATATATATATATATATATATATATACACACATATATATATATATGTATGTATATATATGTGTATGTATATATAGTATAAACATGTACATACATGCACACAGAAACACAAATAGAAAGAGATATAGTACGAAATTATACTGAAGTAGTATATAAATATAAGTGAATATATACTCTATAAGTATGTGTGTGCGTAAATATATCATTATCTACAAATATATACGTATATATAAACACATAAATATATACATATATATAAACACATAAATATATACACATATATATATATATATATATATATATATATATATATATATATAGTATACATATATACATGTATGTATGTATATGTATATATAAACACATACTATATATGTATATATACACCATA
>NC_068999.1:33396905-33399196 GCF_001194135.2 Octopus bimaculoides | reverse complement strand
ATATATATATATACATACACATATGCATATATACACACATATACATATAAAAGTAGAGATACATATATATGTATATATACAAATATGTATATACATATAATAATATATATATATATACATTATGTATGTGTGTGCATGAGTATGTAAAATATATTGTATTAAAAGATAATAGTCCTTGTGCATGAAAATATAACATGTATACACAGAAATCTTGTTTGTATAGATTGTCATGATTACAAGAGAGGGCAAGGTAAAGAAAAAGAGAAATTAAGACCCCTTAGAGTATAATTTATAAAAAATTGCTTGAAGAATGTATGAAGGTGTAAATATTATCCTCGATTCAGTGCATTATTG
Source organism: Octopus bimaculoides (assembly GCF_001194135.2). Taxonomy (NCBI): domain Eukaryota; kingdom Metazoa; phylum Mollusca; class Cephalopoda; order Octopoda; family Octopodidae; genus Octopus; species Octopus bimaculoides. The sequence goes on along the minus strand of NC_068999.1, from coordinate 33,398,842 downwards.
TATATTATCTTCATCCATTATTATTATTGTATTGAATATATAAATTATGAAATCATCTGTGTGTGTACGTGTCTGTGTGAGTATATATATGTGTGTGTATGTATATATACACACACGTTTGTATGTGTGTGTATATATATATATATATATATATATATATATATATGCACATACAAACATATACATATATCCATTTACATTTATGTCTTATATGTATATATATGTGTTTATGTCTGTATAGTTACACACACACACACACACATATATATATACAAATACATATATACATACATATTCTATCTATCTGTCTGCCTGTATGTAAGTATATAATATGAGTTATTTATCCATAGGTCAGAAAGAAAAGTACACTCTAAATGTAAAATACAGTGGTTACATTTTTATATCGTCCAGTAGTATTATTCCTGGTTATAGCATATAACTGTACAGAATTTTGTGGATGTTTTAGTGTTCACTATAGCATTTCACGAATATTGAGTACTCCTCGTGGATGCTGTCCAGAAGCACATGCATCTAGTATTAGAAAAATATTAGTGAATACCCCAAATATATGTGCAGGGGTAGGATGCTTATGTAGAGTTGTTAGTATGTGCCCAGTGAATTGTCAATACATTATTGAAGCCATAGTCTACAACGTATAGATAATGTTATTGGACACCAATAATGTTGGGACATAAACACAGAAATATACTGGGGCAACAAATGGACTATTTACGGCTAGGTTAAATAATTACAGTTCCTCTTTTAGAAATTAAGGGAGGCATTAGCTAACTATATATGGAAATTGAAAGAGGAAGGATTGCTCTACAGAATCAACTGGTACCTGCTAGAACAGCTTGAGTTATATCTAAATGGAAGTGGATGCTGCAATTCTGTTAAGCTGAGAGGAGAATCATTCAACAAAATTCATACAATCCACATGCTTTTCTAAACTCAAAACTGAAATGATTTATGCTGCCCTCATAAAAGGAAATTCATTTTGGCATGATGGTAACCTCCGTTTTTGGACTAGAGTATAACAAATTTGTACACAACTAATAACTTTTGTCCATAGCAGCCAACATTCCATAGGAGGCAACTCTTCTTTCCCTTTCATAATATATAACTTTTCACTAGTTTTTTATCCTTGTTTTTATTATCAAGTGAACAAGTATAAATTCTTTACCTCCAGCTTAAAACACTTGATAACATTCTGAGCAGTTATGTGCCATAACTGGAAATATACTACTTGACAACACACGCACACACATATGTATGCATGTGTGTGTATATGAATATTAGTCATACAATTAAAATTCACTATATACATATATTGTTTATATATATATATATATATGTGTGTGTGTGTGTTGATTGTAAAATGGCAAATACCAGACATTAATTACTTAATTAAAACTCACTATATATATATATATATATATATATATATATATATATATATATATACATACATATATATACTATTATAAGTCATGCACAGTTTAGAATATTTTATCGAAGACAAAAACAGTTTTGGATGGATTATAGAAGATAACGAAGTGAAATTTTGTGTCAAGTATTGAAAATAGAAAAGCTTATATTAAAATTCTGTATGTATGTGAGAATGTAAATATATATATATATATAACTGCTATATGAAAAATTATATGTATATGTGTGTGTGTATGTATGTGTATGTAAATATTAGTTCATACATAAGGATATAATATAATATATACTGTGTATGTATCTAAATTGTTGTATAAATAATTATGAACATACACAGATATATAATTTTATCAATTGCACGTCATGTATTTCAACAATTAACACACAATCAAATCTTTAAACAAATATTTATACAAAAACATAAATATACATGCACAAATTTACAATGTGTGTGTGTGTGTGTGTGTGCGTGCGTGTGTGCGTGCGTGTGT
>NC_068999.1:33393816-33394404 GCF_001194135.2 Octopus bimaculoides | reverse complement strand
TACTTTACTTTATATTATACTCATTTATTGTGCTTTTAATTATTAATTTTTCTATATGTGATAGTGGATTTTCATCGATGAGTTCTTGAAAATTGGTTATTTTCCCTAAAACTATATATTTTATATATATATATATATATATATATATATATATATATAACAGAGTTTCACAGAACTAACATTCAAATTATATGTAAAGTTGTCTGTATCTTTCAAGGTTTGTCACTGGCAACATTTCAGGCCCTGTGTGTGTTTGTGTTTGTGTGTGAGCATGTGTGTATGTATGTGTGCATATGCATACACATACACACAAATGCGTATATATACATGCTTACATATATATATATTATGTGTGTGTGTATCTGCATATATAAGTAAATGGAGGTCTCATACTGGTGCAAAATGAAATTTAGCAAAGAAATTAGAAAAATAGTTAGATAGAGCAGAATAATAATATTCATTCAGAACTGAATGTGTGAGTTGCTACTGAGTCTCCTGGAAACCGAAATTGAGACACTAAGTACTGACTCACACAAACACAATTCGAAATATGTAACACATGCACATATATATATATATATATATATA
>NC_068999.1:33390271-33393465 GCF_001194135.2 Octopus bimaculoides | reverse complement strand
CATACAATTTGTTTATCTGTTTTTTTGGTTTTATTAAGAATTTGTCTCTTTATCTATACACGTAACTAAATATCTATGTACCTATCAGTCTTTCTGTTGCACACTGTCAGACTTTAAGTCTTGCCTGATGGCTTGCTCAACCTCTGATTGAATAAATCCTTAGGCAAAACTTGGAAGTCCCAATCAACATGACATATATTATAAATTTGATTCTACTTTCAATACTGAGTCCTACCAGTCACTAAATGTTCCCATTGTTACTCTTAAAACTAGCTTCCAAATGACAGCTTCAGGTTTTACATCTGTCTATCTATTCATCTATACACATGTTCATTTGTCTATCTACCTACTGGTCTATCTGTTGATCATTCCCTCTCTCACATATCTTTCTAACCATTTCAGTTTTACTTTTTCTCAGGCTTTCTCTGTCACTCTTTCATTCACTCATTGTCTCTCTCACTCACTCATGCTTAACTTAATTTTTGTCTAATTCTTCTTTCTCTATCACTGTCTCTTTTAGGCTCCTCTTTTCTAGTTATTCTCTTCTTTTTTTTATATCTCTCTCCCCCCACTCCCCCCTGTCTTTTCTTTTGCTTTGTCTACTTCCCCATCCTTCATTCGCAATATTTTCATTTCTACCCTTCCTTCTCACTGCTCTCACTTTCTCTCTCTCCAAGAGAGAGGCAGTAAGAACAGCACCTGTTCTATTCTGGTACAATCTCTCCATTGACTTTGAGAGTGTGAACGCAGCCATACTTGTTAACACCATTGGTTACTGTCTGTATACAGGCCTCATGGGTGCCAATAAGAAAGATGGTCTGAGGTCCTTCCTTGCTGAAGCCACTCTGAAATTTAGATAAAATAGAACAATTAATTAAAGCACCATTACTGTTGTCATCACCACCGTCAAACTTATCCACATCATCATTATCATCGTCATCATTATCATCGTCATCATCATCATCACTATAATCACTACAACCGTCACCAACATTATCACAGTCATATTTATCACTAACACCACCACCAGAAACATCATTATCACCACCACCACCACTACCACCACCATCACTACCAACAATATTGTCATAACCTTCCCCATCATGTAGCGCAGGATTAAAAAATCATAATAATAATGGTTTCTTACAATGTTGTCTTTGTGTGGACAATTTCATCTTTTGGCATGCTGCTTTCTGAACCTTACCATCAGTATAAATTAGGCACACCTTGACTACTTGATAGAGAGCTTTGAGAGAGCATTGAGAGCTGATAGAGATGAGATGGCAGACAGATGGCAAACAAATGTGGATAGTTGTTGACCCAAGTTGACAACAACCAGAATGCATGTTCAACAACAGCAACACAATGACCAGCAGCTAACTTTTTAATTACTACTACAATTACACCAAGAACAAGAACATTCAAACTCTCTCGACATTTTGTCATTCTTAGTCACAACAATATTTGTTGATTTTGTGTACAAAAAGAATAAAATTTTGTTTATAAAAAATCACAACAGACTTCTTTATTCGTTTTCATACAAATGTAACAGGATACGACAAGGTATTTTTCTGAAGGTTAATCATCTTGTTAATGATCACCCTTAGCACTACAACCATTTTCATTGCTATCATCATCACTATCATCACAATTATCACTATCATATTCATCACCACCACCACCACCACCACCAGAATCATCATCACCTAGTAATGTAAGCATGTAATGATTTGTATGTTTATTTTAACCTCTAAAACGTTAACACTTTTATCTTTTACTTATTTTAGTCATTGGACTAAGCCCTGCAGGGTTTAGTCAAACAAATTGACCCCAGTATTATTTTTTGAGACCTAGTACTTATTCTATCAGTCCTTTTTGTCAAAGCGCTAAGTTATGAACATTGACGAACCAACACTGTTTGTCAAGCAGTGGTGGGGGACAGACTCAAACCCAAATGCATACATATATACATGCATATATATATATATATATATATATATTCGTTTACATGGTTTAGTCATTTCACTGCAGTCATACTAGAGCACCACCTTAAAGGGTTTTAGTAGAAGAAATCGATCCAAGGATTTATTCTTTGTAAGCCTAGTACTTATTCTATCAGTCTCTTTTGCCAAACTGCTAAGTTATGGGGACAAAAACATACCACACATTGGTTGTCAAGTGATGGTGGGGAGAGACAAATACAAACACAAAGATACACACACACATAAATATATATACATACATACATATATATATATATATATTTGACGGGCTTCTTTCAGTTTCCATCGACCAAATCCACTCACAAGGCTTTGCTCAGCTCGAGATTATAGTGCCATACAATGGCACTGAATCTGGAACCATGTGGTTGGGAAATAAGCTTCTTAGCGCACAGCCACACCTGCGCCTATATATATATATATATATATATATATATATATATACAACAAGCTTCTTCCAGTTTCCATCTACCAAATACACTCACAAGGGCTATAGTGGAAGACACTTACTCAAGCTGCCATGCAATGGAACTGAACCTAAGACCACAGATTGGGAAACAACCTTCTCAATTACACAACTATGGCTTCCTTTGTAATAATCAACATTTTTCAAATATCTAATGTGTTACGCAATATAATATTTTAACATTTAATGATTGTGAAACTTCAGTTTTAAAGGTCAACAAGTTACGATGGTATTAATAAAAGAATTTTCAAACACTTACAATTGTTTTAAGGAAATCTCCATTACAATTTACTGAGCCAGTGCCATAATCTGAAATGGAAATTACTGGAATTATAAATCAGTTCTCTTTAACCATTTTATATATATTTGTGCAAGCTAAGATAACTAAGACTAGAATGTACGTATTTGGATATTTGTAAATATATACAATTTAGATGAGATGCAGTTTGGGTTCGTGCCAGGTAAAAGCACTACTGATGCCTTATTTCTAGTAAGACAGCTGCAGGAGAAATACCTAGCCAAGGATAAACCTCTGTACCTGGCTTTCGTTGACATGGAGAAAGCCTTTGACAGGGTCCCCCGATCCCTTATCTGGTGGTCAATGAGGAAACTTGGGATAGAAGAATGGTTAGTGAGAGCTGTGCGAGCCATGTACAGAGATGCTGCCAGTAAGGTGAGGGTTGGAAATGAGTACAGCAATGAATTCCGGGTAGAGGTAGGGGGTCCAC
>NC_068999.1:33389575-33390114 GCF_001194135.2 Octopus bimaculoides | reverse complement strand
GGGCCTTAGAGTCAACCTAGCTAAAACCAAAATCCTAATAAGTAGGAAGGTAGATAAAACACAAACCCCTTCAGGTAGATGGCCCTGCTCAGTATGTAGAAAAGGAGTATGTAGTAACTCTATAAGATGTACCCGGTGCAAGCTATGGACACATAAGAGGTGCAGCAACATCAAATGCAAGTTAACTAGGAAGTTAGTCTTTGTTTGTGGCAGATGTTCAGGTGCAACAAAGACTGTAAACAAACAGGAAACAACTTCTATCTCATTCCAGGGTGAAAAACTAGAGGTAGTCGATAGCTTCCGCTATCTGGGCGACCAAGTTAGTAGTGGGGGTGGGTGCACTGAAAGTGTAGCTGCTAGAATAAGAATAGCCTGGGCAAAGTTTAGAGAGCTCTTACTCCTGCTGGCGACAAAGGGACTCTCACTCAGAGTAAAAGGCAGACTGTATGACACATGTGTACGAACAGCCATGCTACATGGCAGTGAAACATGGGCTGTAACTGCTGAGGACATACGTAAGCTCGCAAGGAATGAAGCCA
>NC_068999.1:33381567-33389003 GCF_001194135.2 Octopus bimaculoides | reverse complement strand
GGCACATAAAAGACACCATTTCGAGCGTGGCCGTTGCCAGTATCGCCTGACTGGCCTTCGTGCAGGTGACACGTAAAAGCACCTACTACACTCTCTGAGTGGTTGGCGTTTGGAAGGGCATCCAGCTGTAGAAACTCTGCCAAATTTAGATTGGAGCCTGGTGTTGCCATCCGGTTTCACCAGTCCTCAGTCAAGTCGTCCAACCCATGCTAGCATGGAAAGCGGACGTTAAACGATGATGATGATGATACAGTAGTAAGATTCTGTAAGAAGAGACAACACAAAACTCAGAGTGACACTGTGGAGGGAAGCTGCACCATCAAACAAATGAGCAAACTTTTCTATTTAGATTAAGTATTCTTTTCTCTTATTTGTAAATCCAAATATATACCCATTTTTAGCACTAAATTCAGGAAATTGGCCATCCACCTTATTGCCTACCACTCAGACAAACATATAAGCCAGATAGACTTCACACTCAACAGATAACACTCTGTTCCTACAGAAGTGTCGCTCTGTCTCTATAGAACTGTATCCTAATTTCCTATACACCCATTCACTAAACCCCGAAAGAGATGTCCAATAAATCTATATGCATCATTCAAGTAAATCCTTATAGACATGTCTGCTAAGTTTCTATGCAACAATACTTCTGTGAAACAACATTGTTTATTAAGGAATGAAATATTCACAATGTATATTAATGTAGATTTGATAAAGAACTTAGCACTGTACTAGTTGTTTTTGAAAGCCACTTTGGCAGTGCTTATTAATGTGGAATTTGGTACAAAACAGAATATTGTACTGGGTATTATTAACATCAGAGCAATTCACTGGAATTATACCACTTTTCTGTTTCCTTCATTGATCTACAGTAAATCAAATAACAACCTTTACAGTAACAATAGTTCTGATAGTCTGTGAGACACAACAGACAAGTGGTAGAGCTGGGTGAGAAGGTGAAAGTGAATAACTCTATTTTGGTTTTATACAAAGCACGGATATGCTTATTCATCTATTCCATTATTCGTTCATTTTTCCATCCATTCATTCATTCCTCTATTTGTTCATTTCTTCATTCAGCCATTCCTCTTTCTATTCATTCATTTATTAATTCATTCTTCCATTCCATCAATCATTCCTCTTTTCTTCATTCAATCTTTCAAACAAGAACTTAGCAACAGACTGAGTCCATGATGTAGGTTTGGTTACCATCTAAGTAACTGAATCTTCAAAAAATGGCAACCAAATCTCCCTCAAATCACATTCTACCTTGTTAATGAAGAGAAAGATACATTTAACTTTTAGTCCTAGATACACTAACACCTGAAAATAAGGTGAGATGGTCACATCTAGAGTGTCTTTGATCATAGATCTATTCAATCTGCAGTTAATCAATAACAACTAAGTTTATTTCAGTTCATTTTTCATAAGATTAAAGAACTTGCATTTTGAATAGGATATAAAGTTTTCCTTATGAACTTTGAATGTTATGTAGGTTTTTGCCAGAGTGGAGCATTCTACACAACCTTCAATATTTGTGTTGTGAAAATCTTTGCTTCATTGTTCATTATGTTGTTTGCATTGGGACATTTTTTATATGTGCTTTGTCATAATGCTTGATGATAATCTGTTGTGTATATTTCAGTCAGATTCATTTACAATTCCATTTAATTTACATTAGTCAGCTTCAGTCAGGTGATAAAATGTACAACAATGTTAGGCTGACAATCAACTGAGAGTGAGGTAGTCTGGCCTGCTTGTCACAAACACATAACAGCAGAGATACTACAATAGGATAACTAATGATGGTCAATTATTTAGTGTCATGCTCTACCCAGTTTTTAATAGGATCTAATGGATAGTTATGATATATTAAATATTAAACAGAACAAAACATAGTGGACATGTAACAGAGAAGAAATAGAACTTTTAGAACTGGCACTTCATCAGTTATGATAATGAGTGTTCTAGTTGATCCAATCAACCGAACAACCTGCTGATGAAATTAATGTGCAAGTGGCTGAGCATTCCACAAACATTAATGTAGTTCTCAGAGAGATTCAGCATGACACAGAATGTGACAAGGCTGGGCTTTTGAACTACAAGTACAACTCATTTTTGCCAGCTGGGTAGACAGAAGCAATGAGAAATACAGTGTCTTGCTCAAAGATACAATGTGCCATTGGGAATTAAAATTATGACCTTACGATTGTGAGCCAAATGCTCTAAATGCTTAACCACATGCCTTCATGGAGAAGAAATATATACATGATAATGAAAACAACTTAACAGAGGTAGTTAAAGGATCATACTCACGGTATTTAATATAATAAAAAATATTATCTAAATTAACAGTCCATAACCTGACCCAGGATCGCTGTTCAGGGATATACTGATCCCCTTCGATGAGCAAGGAAGAAGATTTTTTGCTGGAAAAAGAAACAAATAAGTTTAAATTATATGTATATATATAAGCAGTAGTATCAGCAGTAAGCAGCGATGAGGAATAAAGAAACTTTAGTCAAAATATGCTTATGACATATTTGAACTTTTAAAGGCAAACTCACAGCAGTTACCAAAAAATTCTTGCTTACGGCGAAAGGTGTAAAACACCTTATCTGCTCAGTGTCTTCCACTAATGGACTCACCGAAGGTTGTCTCTCTTCAGTATCTCCTACTGAGGAAGGCTAAAGAACTTGAAATGCATCTAGGAGTCAACAAGTGAGAGACACTGAACAGTTTTTACACCTTTTACCATGAATGAGAACTTTTTTCCATGGTAACTGCAGTGAATTTGCCTTTTGAAGTTAAAATATGTTACAAACATATTTTAATTAACCTAAAGTGCATGTGTGTCTGTGTGCGTGTGCATGTGCGTCTTAGCCATCATCACCAAAACACACATAAGTATGTATGTAATATCATCAACAACAACTGTTCTAATAATTTCTTAAAGAAAGATCAAGAATCCAATAAGAATAACAGTTGTTTGTGGCATCAAAACTCTGCTTCTGAGCAATCTAAGCATTCACCTCAAAATTCATGATTCTATCTGAAAACACACAATCATCCAAACTATTGGGTTGCTCTTGCATTACAACAAATTAACTTTAATTATTTTTGTTAATGAATTTTTAATAATTTATTACTCAGACACAAAGCTTGCTTTTGTAGCAGAGTAATATAGTTCGTTATATCAATTATTGCCCTGAAAACAATTGGTTTTGTATTCTACAGCAATAGTCAATTCACAGTCTTTACACCTACTACTGCTGTTGCTTCTACTACTACTACTACTATGGAAATGTATGGAGTAGCAGAAAGAGAACTGAATTAACAGCAGGAGAGGAATCTTCTGGAGGAACAATGTATCCCCACTAATCTTTGTACTGGGAATGATTCTTTTGAGTGAAATACTGCTGAAGACAGATTTGGGGTATGATCTGAGAAGTGGCAATGGAAAGCTTAATCACCTGTTATTTATGGTTGATTTGAAGTTGTTCACAAAACGTGAGACAGAACTGGAGAGTCTAGTCCACTCTGTGCATATTTTCTCAAATGATATCAAGATGGAGTTTAGACTTTCAAAATGTGTTGTGATGGTGATGAGATGAGGAAAGTTTGCCGGAACAGAAAGTATATGTATGTCAAGTGATGAAATGATGAAGGCAATTGAACTTGAATCTAGATATAAATACCTGGGAATACTTGAGGCAGAGGCTATTAAACATAAAGATATGAAAGAAAAGACAACAAAAGAGCATTTGTGGTGACTGAGAAAAATACTGAATTCAAAGTTGAATGCCAGAAACATAATTTTGGCAATAAATTCATGGTACAGTTGCAGTGGTTCAACAAGGCACTGGAATTCTGAAGTAGACAGAGGATGAACTAAAGGATCATCTAAACATGAAGAGAGCAAGTAGAGAAAGAGGTTAGGGTTAGGGTAAGAAAATTCTAACTGGGACCCACCTGCAAGGTCATGCTCTGTTTACCTTGATATGAGATTACCATGTTGCGCACATATGGTTGTGATGCATGTGCCTGATATACCCCTATCAGATGAGGAGTCATTATGGGTATACTGGGCTTCATATATTTTACCCCAGTATCACTTTGATGGCATGCACTGCTCTTTCAATCAATAATAATAATAGTCCTTTCTACTAAGGGCATAAGACCCAAAATTACATTGACCCCAGTGTTTCACTGGTACTTATTTTATCAACTGGCAGAATTTGAACTTAGAACATAAAGACGGATGAAATATCACTAAACATTCCACCCGGCCCGGCATGTTAGCAATTCTACCATCTCACTGCCTTAAGAAGAAGAAGAAGAAGAAGAAGAAGAATATCAACAACAACAAAAACAACAATGAAATAATAAAAAATTTTCTAAGGTAAGGCAGCAAATACCCTACAGCCTCAACAACAATGGTCATAAAGACACCCCAATCTCTGTAGATACCACAAAATATACTGGAACCTCAGGAACAACAATAGTCACAAGACACCACTATCTTCATAATATTGGTACTACAACACCAACAAGAATATTCAGAAATGATGTCTACTTTAACAAGTGTCAACAAGAATAGAACACAACTACCACACACTACCACAACCAACACTATTACTACTAGTAGTACTACACACCACTTAATTACTCTCACCATACCATCACATATCCACACACACACACACACACACACACACACACATTCACATCTGATAGTCTCCAGGACATTCAACATTTATTATTAAAAAGGTTGAAATGTCAGTAAAACACCAAAAGACTTGAGATTCTATAAAATATGGGGTTTTTGCACTTGTAGAACTCTTGAAGAATAATTCTTGTGCCAAGCTGACATTTCAAGAAGGCAAATTATGAACAAAAACAAACAATAACAAAGTCAATGTATTGCTAAAGTGTAATGAAAAGATTCTGGATTAACTCCTCACAGAAACAGACTAAAGTTAGAATTCCTTGCATAATTCCTGACATTTCAAGATTTGGTTGAGTAGAAGGGTACAATGACAGCAGAGTAAGTTCTTGTAAAGAGTATTTGTAGAAATCGGAATTTTACAACAATGTAGTCATAGCAATAGAAGTTTTGCTACAGTGTAGTCATGATAACAGAGATTTTGCTACAGTGTACTCAGAGCAACAGAGATTTTATTACAATTTAGCCATAGTAACAGAGATTTTGCTACAATGTAGTCATAGCAACAGAGATTTTGCTACTGTGCAGTCATAGTGACAGAGATTTTGCAACAATGTAGTCGTAGCAACAGAGATTTTGTGACAATGTAGTCAGGGCAAAGGGGCTGTTTGGCTGAAAACTTCCTTCACTTACATCAATAATGATTTTGAAAAAGGCATGAATATCACAAATTCTCATCTATTAGACCTATAAATAAACTTGTGTCTTTCTGCTGAAGTGAAAATAAGCAATTTACAAATTCTGCATACATGTATGTGTGTATCTTTTTCTGTGTGTGTACAAAATTGTTTCTGAAGATAAAACTATATTTCTTTTATAGCCCACAGGGGGCTAAACATAGAGAGGACAAACAAGGACAGATAAGGGGATTAAGTCAATTACATCAACTTTTTTTAATCGACTTCGGCAGAATTTGAACTCATAACATAACGGCAGATGAAATACTGCCAGATAAAACTATATTACAACTTTTATAACTGGCCTAGAATACAGGGTAATGGCTTCATACTGTCACATGCCAAGAAGTTGCCCTAATTCACTGAGTCATACTATGACAAGACAGAATCCACAATACAATGTACAGTTCATAGTGAGGACACTTAAAATCCTTAATTTGTTGTGTTGAACTCCCCAACCCTTTTCAGACAAAACTTACCTACTGGGGTTGAATCAAATAATGGAAACATCATTTTTTTTATTTAACTGTTTTTTCTATTAGCAACATGGCAAATCCAAAACTGTTATTAGTCTGTATAAATATGTGGTGTGTGTGTGTTCAGATGCATTATGTATGCTTCATGCATCATGATATAGTCCTGTTTTTTCTCTTGCTTTTTTTTATTCTTGTTTCAGTCATTTGACTGTGGCCATGCTGGAGCACCACAGATGTTTTATGTTTTTCTTGTTTCAATAATTAGACTGTGGCCATGCTGGGACACTGCCTTGAAGAATTTTTAGTTGGACATTTTTTTTTTAAGCCTGCTACTTCTATCAGTCACTTTTGCCAAAATCACTAAATAATGAGGATGTAAACAAACCAACACTGGATGTCAAGTAGTGGTGGAGGACAAACACAGACACAAAGACACACACACACGACAGGCATTTTTCAGGTTCCATCTACCAAATCCACTTTCAAATTTTGGCTCAAGGCCATCAATTTTAGGGGAGAGAGTAAGTCAATTACATCAGCCCCAATGTTCAACTGGCACTAATTTTATCAATTCCAAAAAGATGAAGTACAAAGGTGACCTCAATGGAATTTGAAGGCAGAACATGAAGACGGACAAAATGCACTAAGCATTTTACCTGGTGAAATAGCACCTCTACTAGCTCACCACCCTACTATAGCCCTAATGTTCAATATCATAACCACTGCCAATGCTTGCTAGAGTCCTCAATCCTAACAACCACAACCACCAATATTAACTGCTATAACCATTAATACTATAAACCTACAATAAATTACAAGACTAACTTTTATAACCACCAATACTAACTTCTCAACTACTAAAACATGAAAGGAATTTTCTAGCTATATTCCTCTATGTGTGTGGAAAGTATTTCTATTGCATCTCCTTTATCAAATAACTGATTTCATTGTTCATAAACTCATAGCTTATCTAATAAAAAGACATGCCGAATAGAGCTCAACCATTTCTGTAATATCAAGAAAACTTGTTTGAAATAAAAAATTAAAAAATTTCAAAAAGCCAAAATGAAAATTCTCAATTTAATTTCGTTTAGCAATTGTTGATATAAAATTGAACCTTCTTCCTTGCTGTAGTTTGTCAGATGTATATGCAAGCAATCAAGCAAACACTTGCAAGCTTCAGTAGTTTGTGAGATAGCATGTTAGATAGAGAGAGAGAGAGACATAAGCAATCAAGTAAGCAAACAGTTTGGGGAAAAACCAGTAGCACATAATTTTTAAATGTTTGAGTATTTTAAATGGTGATAATGATAGCAGGCGCAGGTGTGGCTGTGTGGTCAGAAGCTTCCTTTCCAACCACATGGCTCTGGGTTCAGACACATTGGGCAAGTGTCTTCTAATATGGCCTCAAACTGACCAAAGCCTTGAGTGGAATTGGTAGAGAGAAACTGAAAAGAAGCCTATTGTATATATGTATGTGTGTATGTATGTATGTATGTATATATATTTATATAAATATATATATAAATATATATATATATATTAACAGAATGA
>NC_068999.1:33378870-33381443 GCF_001194135.2 Octopus bimaculoides | reverse complement strand
AAAATTCAAGGCTGTGAATAGTTTTCAGAACATTTATAAAGAGAAGAAGGTCTTACAGCTGTTTCCAGGATGTTTTATATATCCCTTCATCAGAGACTGTGCGAGAAAATGTTTAAGTAATAGTTATTATAGAGAAGATATGAAATACAGAGTGAAGTATAGAAATGGAAACAGATGTCTGTTTTCATTCCTCCACTTTTCTTTATAAATGTTCCTAAATCTTTCACAGCCTTGGATTATTTTTATCTCATTCTGTTAATTTTTATATAGGTGCATGCTAATACACGACCTACGTTAGGCTCCTCATTCGTATCATTATCAAACCTGGAGGTTAACTATAGTCTGTCCATAGCACTTACTCAGCATTACCTGACACCTTTGGGTCTTCTTGACACCAATACCTCTCATAACCTCGATATATATATCTATTGTACGCATGTATGTATATATATATTAAGAAAAAGGAAGCAGTCAGAATTTTGGGTAATTCATTTAGCACTTTCATCCATTCATGAGGATTTTTCAAACGCACTCTATGTGTGTCTGCATGTATGTGTGTGTCTTTGTTTGTCCCCCACCACCACTAGTGTCAATGTGTTTACATCTCTGTAATTTAGCCATTAGGCAAAAGAGACTGATAGAATAAGTACCAGGCTTTTAAAACTAAAACGCTGGGGTTGATTTATTCAACTAAAATTCTTCAACGCAGTGCCCCAGCATGGCTGCAGTCTCATGACTGAAACAAGTAGAAGATAAAAGATGGTAGCATTGAATTAAAGAAAATTATTACAGACACGATGCTTATAGCCCAATGTTCAGTAGAAATATATAAAATGTGGTTTGTTTAATTTGTCTGGGTTTTGAATGAAAGGAAAAATTCAATGGCAGAGGTTGTTACAATCATAAATCAATTGGAATAATAAATTAAATGTAGGAAGAACAAAATGAGTAGGTGTTCAAATTGACAGAGAGATGTGAGACAGCATTATAGTCATAATTTGTGTGTATGTATATAAGCATGTATGTGTGTATGTCGCATGTCGTGTGTGTGTGTGTGTGTGTGTGTATGTGTGTACATGTGTGAGTGGAGGGAGAGTGTAGATATGTCTGTTCTTCTTAAAAAAGTGTCTTAGAATGGCAATGGAATATATGCAACACTAAGGGAATAGAAGAGTAATGTCTAAAGGGACATGAAATATTGGCTTCAAGTTTTGGCACAAGGCCAGCAATTTTGGGAGAGGGGGGGGTAAGTTGATTATATTAACCCCAGTGCTCAATGGGTACTTATTTCACTGACCACGAAAGGATGAAAGGCAAAGTCGACTTTGGCAGAATTTAAACTCAGAAGATGGACAAAATACTGCTGAGCATTTTGCCAGGCGCTGTAACAATTCTACCAGCTCACCACCATCAAATACATGAAATATCAACAACAGACAACAGAGTAGAGGTTCAATTTATGAGTGCTCTCTCTCTCTCTCTCTCTCTTTCTCTCTCATTAATGTTCCTTTTAACCCTGAATAATCACAAAATTACTCTAATGTGTTGTTTAGCACCAGGTCAACCTTGATCATGCCAATCCATGATCAAAGATGTTCCAGTTGTGACTATACCATTTTTTAAAAATTATCTATTAACAACATTATCCAATTAATCTTTCTTTTTTAAAAAAAGTAGGGAGAAATTTGCGAAATTTGACTGTTATTTTTAACTGATAGAGTAACCATATACAGGTACTCTCTTTGTCTCTTAATACATATTTTCATCATTATCATCATCATCACCATTATTAAATGTCCATATTCCATACTGGCATGGATTTGATGGTTTGACAGGATCTGACAGGTCTAAGAACTGAATCATGTTCAACTGTCAACTTTTGGCTTGATTCCTATCGCTGGATGTCCTTCCTAATGCCAACCACTTCACAGTGTGCACTAGGTGTTTTTTTCTACGTCACTAGCACTGGTGAGATCACCATGCACCTTACAAGACTATGAACCCAAAAGAGGCAGCTTTGTGCTAAGAGATAGGGGATTAAACCTTTAGCATTCATATTAATCTGTCAAATGCAATGCTTGTTAATTCACATAGTTTTGAATTAATCATGAAGTATCTTGTAGCTTCAACGTTTCAATGATGTGATAGTTTATTGTTAGATTGACATTGTAGGGTAGATATGAGAGGCTGGATCTAGCTGGTTTGAACATAAAACAGATAGAACATTTGGGCTGGATATGGCCAGTTTAATTGCTAAAGGGTTAAAGTAAGAGAAAAGAGGAGAAAAGGCCAGAGTAGAACAGTTTTCATATTGTAGAGTAGCTACATGGCCACTCAAATTTTAGAAGAGAGAGTGGGACAGTATGAAGGAGAGAGATTTGGTGCCTGGACAATTGTTGGCTTTTCCATTAAAAAAAAAAACAACTTCTCTACACCTGCATCTCAGCAAGAAACTTTCTGCGTGCAGATACATAGTCAATCCTGACCAATGTTAACCTTCCTCTCCTTCCCTCTCTCTTTCTGTCATATATGTATATATATATATATATATATATATATATATATATATATAT
>NC_068999.1:33374925-33378775 GCF_001194135.2 Octopus bimaculoides | reverse complement strand
TGTGTGTGTGTGTGTGTGTGTGTGTGTGTGTGTGTGTGTGTGTGTGCGCGCACACACACACACATACAGCATGTGAGGGGTATTTGAGGACATTTTGTTTTTAGTTCATTACACCTTCAAATTATTTAAAGTATCATTTTTTTTCTTCAGATAACCCTTTCAAAATATCATGGATCATGGTAACTCAAGAAATGAAAAGACATGCAGTAATAGTTGCTATACATGCAAACCACAGTGATTTAGAAATTAGCAACTTTCTAAATGTTGCAAGATCATTTGTACACAAAATTTGGTTGGAATTGGAGGCATGTGGTGGTAATGTTTCATCTGTATCAAAGAGAAAAAAATCATTCACAATGCTCAGACACTAAAAGGACACTGGAATTTATATGACATGTTCAGAACATTATTGGTGAATACTCCAGAAGATCAATGAGGTACATTGCTAAAGAACTCTGGATGTCAGAGCGTACTATCAGAACTGTGGTACATCATGACATTCAATACAAGTCCTATGTAATGAGGAAAGGCCAATTCGTGTCTGCAAAGACACAGGAAAACCATTTCATCTGTTCAAAACAGTCACTTAACAAAGTGAAAAACCCTCAAGAACAAGGCATGCTTTGGTTTTTCTCTGACGAAAAAACTTTGACCAGGATCAAAAGTCTAAGAGAAGAAATGACAAGTGGTGATGTGCAGAGTGAGGCACACGAAATTTCCAGCAACTGTGATGGTTTTAAGTGTGGTGAGTAGTGAAGGTCATGTGATGCCTCCCCACTTTTTTCCACAGGGTCTTAGAATTAATGCTGCTGGATACATTGAGGTACTGGAAACTGTTATCAAACTCCAGATTAAGGAAGTATCCAATGGAAAGCCATACGTGTTTCAACAAGACTCAGCACCTTCTCACAAGGCCTTAGTCATCCAAGAATGGTTGTCAGACAATCCTTACAATTATGTAACACCCAATATGTGGCCACCAAACTTGTCAGATTTGAACCCCATGGACTACTACATGTGGAGCACTGTTGAAAAGTTGACTAATCGTCATCCTCATAATACCATAACTTCACTGAAGGCCGCCATTGTCCAGGTGATGTCCGAAATGAATAAGGATCATATAGTGTCAGCATGCCAGCGGATTTGATCCCGCATTGAAGAAGTCATCAAAGCCAAAGGCGGTTTCATAGAATAATTTGCTTAAAAAATCATTATCAGGACTAATTGCACAAATGTTTATTCAAATACCCCTCGCACCCTGTATATATATTCTTTAGTTGTTGCTTTTTCTACTAGATTCAGCCATTATACTCAGCCATGCTGAGGCACTGGCATCAAGTGTTGTTAATCACATCAATCCTTAGTATTTATTTCAGTCTGGTATTACTTTATTGATTTCTAAATTCTCAAATTCTGCCCCTTCATGGTTGATAAAATAAGTACCAGTTGAGCACTGGGGTCAATAAAATCAACTAGCCTCCTACCCCCAAATTTCAAGCCTTAAGCTTGAAATTTTATTATTTTATTAATGTTGTTTATTTTATTAATCTTTATTTATCTAATGGCTTCATTAGCAGTAAATAAACTGGCAATCTGTAGGTTATGATGAATAGGGTTCCAGTTGCTCCAATCATTGGAACAGCTTACTTGTGAAATTAATGGTGGTTGAGTACTCCACAGACATGCATACTCTTAACAGTTCCCAGGGAGATTCAGCGTGATACAGAAAGTGACAAGACTGGCTCTCTGAATTACAGGTACAACGCATTTTTGCCAGCTGAGTGGACTGGAGCAATGTGTAATAAAGTGTCTTGCTCAAGGACACACAACTTGCTGCCTGGAGTCGAACTGATGACCTTACAATCATGAGCTAAATGCCTTAACCACTAAGCCACACACCTTCGCTACCAGTAAATATATGCACGCACACACACATACACTGCACAACATGCCTCTGCATAGCTGTAATCTATGAAATTTCAATCACAAGGTATCAGTCAACTTGAAGCCCTGATAGAAGACACTCATTCAGACTACCACATTAGATCACAATGGTATTGTGAGCGTATAGTTGTAAACCAATTTCTCAAGTACACAACCATAGCTACATTCACACATGATAATGGTGAATGGTGTGATTAATCCCAGAGCTCATTCAGATCAAAAGCAACATTTTGTAACTGAAAATATTTTACATATGATTCGCAGTTCATTAGATAAGTAGAGCAGATGTGAAGAAACTTTTACATGAATGGAAATCCTGATAGACTGACTATTTCCTGATAACACTCATCTATTAAATTGAGTTTCTTCAGAGAAATATTAAATATGCTTACAGACAAAAGAGAGTTGATGAAATGTTGATAATTTTGACTGATGTGAAACATAGAAAGTCTAAAGTTATAGGTCCTTGGCCTTCAACAGAGTTGAGAAAAACAAAAATATTGTTAGCAGTGGATGAGGAGTTCGATACATAGAGTGAAAATGAAATATGGAGAGTGATTAAATAGGGACAGAGAAATTTGGTTTGAAAGGGTCCTAGTATAGGTGCAGGCATGGCTGTGTGGTAAGAACCTTGCTTACTAATCACAGGGTTCTGGGTTTAGTCCCACGCATGGCACCTTGGGCAAGTATCTTCTACTACAGCCTCTGGCCAACTAAAGCCTTCTGAGTGAATTTGATAGACAGAAACTTAACGAAGCCCATCGCATATATACATTAAAATTGGGAAGGCCAGTTTATGGCATTACCTTAGGTCTCCCGTCCATAAAGGGTTTAGCTTTATGGCATATCGTCAGATCCCAAAAACCTGTTGGCCCAAGACTTCTTAAAAATATGGGCCAACAGGTTTTGAGATCTGACAATACACCATAAAGCTAAACCCTTTATGGACAGGAAACCTAATGTAATCCTATAAACCGGCCTTCCCCAATCTTAATTTATACTGCTCTGCATCTTAGAGTGTGCTTTTTCGTTCAGATCACATATGTATGTGTGTGTGTGTGTGTTTGGCCCCAACCACTGCTTGACGACTGGTATTGGTGTGTTTATGTTCCCATAGCTTAGTGGTTCAGCAAAATATACTGAAAGAATAAGTATTAGACTTTAAACAAACAGTCCTGGGGTTGATTTGTTCAACTAAAATCCTTCAAGGCAGTGCCCCAACATGGCCTCTGGCAGACGACTGAAACAAGTAAAAGGAAGAAAGGTATGAAGGTGGAAGAGAGAGAAGAAATGAACAAGAAACAGGGA
This sequence comes from Octopus bimaculoides, assembly GCF_001194135.2. Lineage (NCBI taxonomy): Eukaryota > Metazoa > Mollusca > Cephalopoda > Octopoda > Octopodidae > Octopus > Octopus bimaculoides. The sequence continues at coordinate 33,375,523 of NC_068999.1, read as the reverse complement.
GGGTGAATCCAGTTGCATATGGTGGTTGTTGTATTGGGTGTGCTGCCACACCCAACGCCACCAAATTTCAAACAGGCGTATAACAAAAGTTTTCCATTAAGATTTGGGATTAAAGAAATGAGGAAGATTAGTATTTATAACAAAGTTGCTATTTTCAATGGGTGTGCAGCACATACCCAGAATATACGCCCCTGGGTGATTCCCTACCGTCAATGTTGGTCAGACTGCTCTAAATACAGAATCTGACTAAGATTTAAGCACATATGACAGATAATGTATCATATCTCATGTATTGAATGTTGTTATCAGCCACATGTACTACGTTTTAATGGTTGGAATCATGCAATTCAGATAACTAAATGTGTGGGAGATTTAGTGAAATATGATCTCTCAAACTATAGAATGATCTGTCAAGTCTTCAAACTGTGAACAAATTTTTATAGCTAATATATCTTTATATGTGACAAGTTTAATTATCCATGCTACCACATATTTCCATAATTTAATGGTGAAGGCATGGCTGCGTGGTTAAGAAGCTATATATACATTCTATATAAATATATATATATATATATATATATATATATATATATATATA
>NC_068999.1:33371866-33374901 GCF_001194135.2 Octopus bimaculoides | reverse complement strand
GGTTTATCAATTTATTAATTTATTTATAAATCAACAATTAATAATGGTATGTGCTGAAGCAAATGTTTGCTGATCCCTTAATTATGTATATATATATATATATATGGTTCTTGAGAAGGCCCACCCACCTCAGTGAAAGTGAGTTCTGAGAGCACTGCATGTCCCACGCACATGTGATATTAAGTTTTCACACACCCTACCTCAATAAACCAGACTATATCTCCCCCATCTCCTCTTCCTCACATTTCCTCTATGCTTTAACTCTCCCTCCCAACTCCTGTAGCCCAATCCAATCCTCCTTGCCAACTGTATCATTGCTACCCTGTTGTCCCCACTCTATATTAAGGTTTCACCAGTCACTGCATCTGCTCAGCTCCTTTTTCCATTCACATGAACTCCCTATTCATGCACCCTCACCATTGCTCTACCATTCCATATACATTATCATCCCTGTACCTTGAGAGTATGCCCTGGCATATTGCCACCTTCTCTGTCACTCTCTCCCTCAGAATGGGATAACCGTGTACCTCCTCTGCAGTAAAACACCTGTTTGTGTCTCTCTGTCATACTCTAACCTCTCATCACCTGGCACAAAGCCACCTCCTCCAATACCACCCCACCTCTCAAAGGATCTTTGTCTTACAAATTATTTAGTGATGGTGCCACATAAGAAAAGCACTCAGTCCACTTTGTAAAGTGGTTGGTGTTAGGAAGGTCATCCAGCTGTAGAAACCATTCTAAAACAGACCTCACCAGTACCAGCTCTACATTAAGAGAACCCAGTAAACTCTTTAAAGTGGTTGGCATTAGGAAGGGCATCCTGATGTAAAAACCATGCCAAAACAGACAGTCAAGCTTGGTGCAGTCCACTGGCTTGCCAGCTCCTATCAAACCATCCAACCCATGTCAGCATAGAGAACACATGTTAAATGATGATGACACACACACACACACATATATATATATATATACATATGTGTGTGTGTGTATCTTTGTGTTTGTACCACTACCATATGACAACCAGTGTTGGTTTGTTTATGTCCTGTAATTTTGCAGTTCAGGAAAAGAAACCAATAGAATAAATACCAGACTTTAAAAAACAAAAACAAAAAAAATAAATAAGTAGTAAGAGCAAATCTCAGCATGACCACAGTCCAGTGACTGAAACAAGTAAAAGACTTGTGTATGAGAGTGGGGTAGGAGTATATAGTGGTACAGTAATAACTCTAGACATGTTTTTATCTTATTAGGCCTCATCAACAAAGTCTAATTTAACCAAAGCTGAAATGAGAGACAAGAAAAATATACATATGTTCATGGATATATAATGAAGTAGAGCACAGCAAGAATGAGTGAACAACTGAAGAAATAGAGTCTTGTCTCCTGACCTTGCCTTCCACTACAGCATATTAACCGGATAGATATATTGATGTGAATTCAGATAAATGTTAAAGAAACATTTTAATTAACAAAAATAGCAAACCAAACAAAAATTACAATGCAAAACTTCAATAACGATAATTAAATCAGGAAACCAAATATTGCCAATAATTTACCAAATCAAACTTTCTAAACAGAATTATTGATAGAGATTCTTGTTGGCTGTCAAATTTGACGTTCCTCTTGATAATAATGGTAAATGTTACTTGTATGTCTGGCTCATGACACAGTAACATAAAGCTGTCCTTGATATTAGCATTTTTTTAAGTAGAGATGGTCAGCTCTGAGAGTTTAGTTTTTCACTGTTGTTTTTATTCAGTTTCAGATCATCAGCTATGGAATAGATTTGTGATTCAAAGCTATTCCAGCCATGATAATACCATCTTTTAAACAAATATTCTATCTACCATTACATTATCCAACATGTCCTCATTTTTTTAAAAGATTTGAGGGAGATTTAGCAGTTTTTCCCAATAGGTCAAGCAAAAACATATAGGTTTCCTGGTTAACTCATATATCTTTTATTTATCTTAGTCATTGGGCTGCGGCCATGCTAGAGCACCACCTTGAAGGTTTTACTTATTTTCTTATTTCTGGTACTTATTCTATCAGTCACTTTTGCTGAACCACAAAGTTATGGTGACATAAACAAACTACAACTGTTGTCAAACAGTGGAGGGGGACAAGCATAAACACATGCACGCACACACAACGATAGAGTTCCACACAGTTCCCATAAACCAAATTTACTTGCTAAACATTGGTCAATTCAGGGCTATAGACACTTGCCCAAGGTACTTGCCCAAGGTACTTGCCCAAGGTACTTGCCCAAGGTACTTTCCCAAAGTACCATGTAGTGGGACTGAACCCAAAACCACATGGTTGCAAAGTGAGCTTCTCAACCACACAACCATGCTTGTACTTATATTTTTTGCATTTTTATCTGGTGTTGTTTCAAAGCCTGATTTCACAAGAAAGATTGGTTACACCAGAAGTTTGTATCTCTCTCATTGCATTTTAAACCCCAGCCTGGTCCTTGTTTGCTTTTGGCAGATTCCATTCTGTTGCAACCCTTCAGGTCAAATCTCCAATATCAGGTTTACTCCTCTTATTTCCCCTACCATTCCCTCCCTCCTACTACTCCTTCATTCCTCTTACTCCACTCAGAGACCCTGGAAAGAGTCACCCTCTGACTAAGCCATTAAAATAAATAAGTAAAAATGATAAAAGAATTTTCATTCTTCATTTGAAAGAATCAATTTAGCTGCCACCTTTCTGCAACTAAGATGGTTCTGTAAGAACTCCAGCAGATAAATTTAACTCCACGCAGGCAACAAAACTCTCAAACTACCAGCCTCAATGTTATCTCCATGTACATATACAAAATGGCTATTCCTAGTAATGTCCCTTCATTATATTGAAATAATGTAATGCAGGAAGGACTTCCTTCTCCTGTTTGAATGACTGTGATGCTCCTTTACAACAACAACATGAGGCCAAGACAAGGACACAAGCATACCACACACACACACACACACACACACACGGTTCAGCAATAGAGACCAATAGAATAAGTAGCAGGCTTTATATAAAAT
>NC_068999.1:33361359-33371856 GCF_001194135.2 Octopus bimaculoides | reverse complement strand
CAGCAATAGAGACCAATAGAATAAGTAGCAGGCTTTATATAAAATTAAGCACTGGAGCTGATTTCTTCAACTAAAGATTCTTTAAGGTAGTGCCCCAGCATGGCCACAGTCTAATGACTGAAACCAGTAAAGGATAAAAGATCACAGGAAAATTGTGGATGGTATCCTTCTTTGAACAAAGAAATCAACATTGGATAAACAAAGAATAATGTCTGGTGTGGCACCTGAGACTTTATTGACAGTATCATCATCACAGCGCTTACTGTGAAATAAGTTTTAAATGAAGTTAACATGTGCATTTGGGTGTTGTCAGAGTTACCGATACATACACAACTGTGTGTGTGTGTGTGTGTGTGTGTGTGTGTGTGTGTGCATTCATACCTGTGGAGAGAGCATGAGAGTGATTGTATGTGTGTAGTTCATTTGTGTGTGTGTGTGATATCTAGTATTGTGTGAAGTACCCAGTGTCTCTATTTGAACAGGTTTAGCCAACTGACAGCTCTGTCTTTTATCAGCTGTTCACAACATGTCCACTCCTGTTGATTTCTGCCAACAAGTTTTCATGCTGTGGCCTTAAGTCTTTTCTTATTTAATTTTCCTCACCCTTTGATTAATCAGATAGATTCTAGTCCAAACAAAGAATTAAAGTAATCAATCTATTGATCTATCAAATTATCCAAGTAGGAGCAATCAGTTAATTAATCAAATGATTGGTTGGTAGGCTTCTTTTTTTTTTAGCTTTTAGTTTTTATTATATTTAACTTATGTATTTGGATTTGTAATGATTTCCAAGTTTAGCAGAAGGCTTACACCTGAGAAAAAAACTGACTGAAACAAACACAGGTATATGACAAGTGTGTATCTAGCTTTTTAAGACGGCAACATAAAGGTGGTTGGATGAACAAAACAATGTTTGAAAGAGAAGCTAAAAGGATCAAAGTATAATAATTGTTTCTAATGTCAGTTAGAAATTTTGAGGTGAAGCAGTATAATGAAGGGACATTGCTAGAAATAGGAATTTTGTATATGTACATGGAGATAATACTGAGGATGGCAGTTTGAGAGTTGCCTGTGTGGAGTTGAATTCATCTGCTGGAATTCTTACAGAACCATCTTAGTTGCAGAAAAGAGGCAGCTAAATCAATTCTGTTAAATGAAGAGAAAATTCTTTCATTAAAAAACTTTTTCTAATGACTTAGTCAGAAGAAGAGCAACATTTGTGACTCTTTTCAGGGTCCCTGAGAGCAGTAGGAGGATGGGAAGGAGTGGTAGGAGGAATGACGGGAGTAAACTTGATATTGGAGACTTGACTCGAAAGGTTGCAACAGAATGAAATCTACCAAAAGCAAACAAGGACCAGGTTGGGGTTTAAAAGGCAGTGACAGAGACAGATATTTCTAGCGTAACCAATCTTACATCAACTCCAATATTTGATTGGTCCAAAAGAATGAAAGGAACACACATACACAAAGAATAACTACATGAATGCATCAGTAAGTTACTACCAACCTATGATGCTCATGGTATAAACACATATGGTAATAATAATATCAATAATAATGTCTTTCAGAAAGATATTAGGAAGTTAACTACTTCAGAGAGACAGGGACAACCAAAGAACACATAAGTTCTAAGTTCAAATCCTTCTAAAGTTGATCATTGCCATTCTACTCTCCAAATAATAACTGGCACTCCATCAGTTACAATGACAAGTGTTCTAGTTGATCTGATCAATGGAACAACCTGCTCATGAAATTAACATAATAACAACTACTACAAATAAAAATAATGATTTCTAACAGGGCCCCTAACAGGTAGGAAAAGGAGTACAGTCAATAATACTGACTTCAGTAAATGACTGGTGTTTCATTTTATTAACACCAGAAAAATAGAACAGAGTCGACTCCAATGCAAAGAGATATTACAAAATACTACATGAGACTTTGTGTACAACTCTACTGATTTTACCAAAGTTTGGAATCAAGCCATCACATTATCAGAGTAGGTAGTATAAGGAGTGAATTGAAGCCACGACTTGAGTGACAGGTGTTGCATCAGTAAAATACAAAGACAACCCCTAGTGAGGTCTGAAACCAGAATGTACTAGTGTTTATCCAACCACATGGTTTTTAGGTTCAGTCCCACTGTGTGGCACCCTGGGCAAGTATCTTCATCTATAGCCCCAAGCTGGCTAAATGCTTGTGAGTGGATTTAGTAGACACAAACTGAAAGAAGTGTGTGTGTGTGTGTGTGTGTGTGTGTGTGTGTGTGTGTGTGTGTGTGTGTGTGTGTGTGTGTGTGTGTGTGAATTTGCTTATGTCTTCCTGTTTTGACATAGTGTGATACTTGTAAATGAGTGTTAGTGTCATAAAAGCAGTGTCATTCATTTTCTAATATTGACTAAAACTATATCTGGCCATGGAGAAATGTTACCTTGCATGGAAACAGATAAGGGTTGGTGATAGGAAGGGCATCCAACCATAGAAAAATCTGCCTCAATGAACTCTATCCAACCCATGGAAGCATAGGAAAGTCAACATTGAAACAATAATAAAGATGATATCAGGTAGAACAGAAAGTTCTGTCCGACTACAAGTTTGAACTTGTTAAAACCTGTTTTTGCAAAACCTGTAACTATTGGTGGCAGTCACTGATGCATAATCATTTCATGAACAGTTCCCATAATGCAACAACCATATCTTGATACATTAATTTTCTATTTGAAAAACCCAGCAAATAAGCAAAGAACATATTTGTTGCATGCTTTAGCCAACACTGTTCAAAAAAAGAATTATGGCCCAGATGCAGTGAATGAAAGACTTTGCAGATGTAGTTTGAAAAATTCAGATATGGCAACTGAAATTTGGTTGATAATCCTAGGTAACAACATTCTCTGAACTGGATGACAAAATGCCAGAGGCAACAATTGCAAGATGTCCCAATGTGACAATGAGAGAGCTTTCTACTGAATTTAATGTTAGTATTATGAATATTAGGTTTCAACATTGGGAAAATGGGGTTTTCATGCTCTTTCAATAACAAATCATCAGCAAAAACTTCAGGGCTGTGAACTGTTCGATACAAATAAACTCCAAGCACCATTTTTAAATAAAGTCATGGCTGGAGATGAGAAATGGAAACTTTACTGCAATATTAAGTGCATGGCTTCCCTACCAGATGTGAGTAGCTATGCAGATCCTCTGCAATAATCTGCTCTGCTACCCCCACTTCTCATAGTTCAAAACTTTCATCCACTAAGCATGAAGCTGACCCCTATCCCCAAATTTGTAGTTCAGTGAGCTGCATAGGACCAGATGGCATAAAAAAAGCACCCAGTCCATACTATAAAGTGATTGGCATTAGGAAGGGTACCCAGTTGTAGAAACCATGCCAAAACAGACCTTGGAGCACAATGCAATCCTTGAGCACATCAGATCCTGTCAAACCATCCAGTCCATGCCAGCATGGAACACAAGTATTAATAATGATGATGATGGTGATGACAATGGTGATGGCAAAAGTGACAGCAATGATGACTAATCTTAAATTAAAAACTTGAGCCACATTCACAAGGAGGGCTTCACTCAAAGAACATTCTATTGAGTGTTTGGTAGGATATGAAAGGAATTATTGATTATGAACTTTTAGGGCAAAATCAAATAATTACTAATGGTAGCTTCCCCATTTGAATATTGCTTCGGATAGAAAGCACCCTGCCTTAATGAATAGCTGGAGTTTCCCTTTCATCAAGATAATGCTTGACCTCACACTGTACAAGCCACGAAAAATGATCTAAAAATCATTCAAATGGGGGAAAATGCCACACACTCCATATTATTCAGACCTAGCTCCATCTAAATTCCTCTTTGCAAAATCATTTAAATAGAGAAAAGCATAGTCAGTAGACATTCAAAACTTACAATTAGATGGAGAAAAATGATAGAAAGTGAAAGAAATTATATAGATGATTAAGTATGCAGTATTAAATATAATGATTGCACTTTTAAATAAATTCTGAAAAATCAGACAGAACATTCTGTATAACAGGATATATATAGCAACCGTATAGAATGTTTCTAACTGCCTCACAAAGATGTTTAGTTAGAAATACTGTTGACAGTTCTCGGAGAAATGGTTAGAAACTCAGTGTGGAATAGTTCTCACATGTCTTCTAGAAATCAATAGAAACCAAATTAGAAATAATTAGCTGAAGGAAGAAAAAGAAGAAAATGTGTCAACGGTAATTTAAGCATTTTCAAAATCCATTGGGACCCACACACGCACACACACACAAATACTCTCTCTCTCTTCCTCCTCCTGTCTATCTACCTATCTATATTTTTGCTTTAAATATTTTTTTCTCTAATGTTGTCAGTCCAGACCAAGCAGATTGGATTCCTTTTTGCAGCCAGTTCATCTTTTTATTCAGAAAATAGTATTGTTTATTTTTTGCTTGTTTCAATCATTAGACTGCAGCCATGCTGGGACATCACCATTTTAGTCGAATGAATCAACCCCAGTACTATTTTTGTAAGGTCTGGTACTTATTCTATTGGTCTCTTTTGCTGAACCGCCAAGTTACAGGGACATAAACACACCAACACTAGTTGTCAAGCAGTAGAAGAGAGGACGAACACAGACACACACACTAGTACATACATTCATATATACACACACACATATACAATGGGCCTCTTTCAGTTTCCATCTATCAAAACCACTCACAAGGTTTTGGTTGGCCCAAAGCTATAGTAGAAGATACTTGCCCAAGGTGCCATGCAACAGGACTGAACCCAGAACCATGTGGTTGAGAAGCAAGCTTCTTACCACACAGCCATGCCTGTGCCTACCTAGAACTACATTATTCAATGTAGTTCCATTTTTAAGATAGGAAGGTGTTATTTGAGAGTGATCTGGCTGTTATTTCTAGAAGGTCAAGCAATCATTTAGAGGGTCTTTTATTGGTTCAATTCGTCTAAAGCAGGGTTTCTCAACCATTTTTTATGAATGGATCCCTTTGATTACTGTTTTATTCTGGTGGACCCCATAGCTCTTCGATGTTTAAAAACTAGATTTGTAGATACCTTTTTCCAAAATTCCTATATTGTTTTTCGCACATTAATTTGTGTAGGTTGAACGATGTAAAATGTTAGAGAAAGAAACCTAGCTGTTTCTCACAATACATACCAATACATACACACACCTAAAGCAAAATTTTTTTAAGGGCTGTTAAAATACTATCGTGGATCCTCAATTTACGTGGACCCCAAAAATCTTGTATGAACCTTCAGGGGCCATATGGACCCCAGTTGAGAACCACTGGTCTAAACCATTGGTATGTCACCATGGTAACTAGGTTTCTTAGAAAATTTAGCTAGGCATGCCAAAATTTATAGCAAAGGATGCAGAGTGATGTGCTACAAGATATAGTTGGCGTATGACATGACATAAGTATATGAGCCATGGAAAAATAAAATCATAGCTCAAAAAAACGAGAAAAATCCAAAATGAAATTCTGAGTACAAATTCTTGATAATTATGTTTTATTTATTCAATAAAGAACTAATTAATTAATTAGTTTCTATAATTTACATTATTCATATTTATAGGTTAAAGTGCATTGTTTTAATTGTTTTACTATGTTAAGTCATTGGATTGTAGCCTTGCTAGTGCACTACATCCAGGTGTTTAATCAATTATATTCACCGTAGTACTAATTCTATCAACTTCTATTTGGTGAACTTCTAAGTTACAAGACATAAATGGATACAAAATAAAATAAGCTGGTCATGTTTGTGTTTGTCCTCCACCACTGCTTGACAACCAGCCCTTGTTTGTTTACATCCCTGTAACTTAGCAGTATTGATGCTGAACAAAACAAGATGCTTTCCTTCATAACCTTGCTACCAACCAGGTGGCTGGTAACAATTAACTCCAAACTAAAAAAGTTTTCATCTACCAAATCCACTCACAGGGTTTTGGTCACCTCAGAGCTAAAGAAGAAGACTGTTGCCCAAGGTGCTGTGCCACACAATGGGACTGAACATGGAACCATGTGGTTGGGAAGCAAATTTCGTACCACACACCTACACCCATTGGCTCAGGAATGAAATTTGCTTAGTGGGTGCAAACCCAGGTCCAGAATTCTTAACAAACAAGGTCTTTTTATCCATTTTTGTTCTTTGTACTTTGAGAAGAAACCTAACTTCAAACTACTTTTTACTCACTGTTTTCTAAACCTGAGAAAAGTAAGTAGAAGTGTAAATTTTGATTTTACGCCCCACAAAAATTCTAGGGAGTGTGCTTGCACCCCCTGTTCCTGGGCCCATGCTTATACTTGTGCCCACAATATATTTATTAACAAAGCCATGCTGGATTAGTTCCCCAATAATGCATCTCTTTTTGACTACAATTGATGTTTGTTGTCAGAGTGTTGTTGAGATGTTGATAGACAACACTCCAGATATTCAGAGTATTGGGAATAAACCTACTGACTAGAATGTTGAAGATCTCAATCTTCAAAAAGGATCAGAATATTTGTACTTTTAAGACTAATTATTTCCAGGAATTAAATTGTCTGGCATTTCATGTGAACTATCATTAAGCATCAATTAGTTCATTATTGATTAGTAGAACTTATTGATTGGGAATCAGATAGTTTGGCTGGTTGAAAAGTGTCGTTAAAGACCAAACTGATTGTCTCAAGTGTTTAGACAAAGCAATAGTCCAGAATCACATGATATGATCTATTTATTTAGATATTTGCTTATTTGAAAGTCAGTTTATATCAACAATGTGGGTTAGGAGCTTTGTGATAGAAATATTGATGATGCCATAAAGTAAAAATAGTGTTTTTATAGCCTACAAGGGAGGATCTGTACTGTCAGTTTGCCTTCTAGAGACAGCAGCTAAAACCTTCCTGAAATTTTACCATAATATTTTAAGAAGAAAAATAGAACAAACACACTGGAGTAGTTTTAGATACACTATGATTAAACGGTCAAAATCTGAATACTTTTGGTAATAGGTTTACTTGAACAGGACAGGCCTCAAGTTAAACAACCAGTTATAGTTACAGTGTAAAATTAAAGAAAGAGAGAGAAAGGGAGAGAGAGAATGTATGTGAAGAAAGAGAGAGAGAAAATAAGACAACATGGAAAAAAAGATAGAAGAATTGACACCAGTGCTTGACTGGTGTCTTCTTTTATATTACTCGTTTCCATCATTAGACTGCGACCATGCTGGAGCACTGCCTTGAAGAAATTTTAGTCAAATACATCAACTCTAGTACTTATATTTTGTTTTTTAAGCCTGGTGCTTATTTTTTCAGTCTTTTTTGCCAAACTGCTAAGTTACAGGGACGTAAACCAACACTGGTTGTCAAATGGTGGTGGGGGACAAACATAGACACAAGGAAACACACACACACACACACACACACAGACACACACACACACATACACACACACACACACAAATATATAAAAGACAAATTTCAGAATCCAAGTCGGTACTGTAGTTGCTTTTACCAGTTATTAATGCTGGCTAACCTCAGTGAGTGTATAAAAAAAGGCAATTAACAAAATGCGAACGTAAAAATGTCAATTTTGCTTGTGCATTAGCTGCTGCAGAAACGTGTAGGTGCAGAAATGAAAAGAAGTAGTTAACTGCTGAATAAAACTGGATATAAATCTCTGTTCTCCTTTACTATAAATTCATTACACACACACACACACACACATTTTTTTTCAATTTCAGTCCAAGAACTGCGGCCATGCTGGGACACTGCTGTTTACTTTGCTACCCTTTCACTAAACCTCTTCCAATGTGTGGATGAGGGAGTTTGACATTGCTACCCTCATCTGTGTTTCTTGCCTTGAGGTAGGTTCATCTAGAACTCCTGACAGAAGGAGATCCAATTTTGTTTTGAAAAAGCCTACATCCACTCCATGCGAGTCTTTCAAGCTTTGTGGAAGAGTATTAAAGAGCTGTGAGCCTTTGAATCCAAGCTGTTGCAGTATCTGGTTCTGTATCCAGATGGCAATGTTGGGGTTTTTGATATTATGCAGTGGTGCCCTATCCTGCTGTTTATGTAACTGACAATGCCAAAGTTTGGCACAAGTTTTTCTAGGATTTTCCAGATGTATATTACTGCATATCTTTCCCACCTTCATTCCAGGAAAGAGAATCTTAACTCTTTCAGTCTCTCCCAGAAACTGATATGCTGCATTGCATCAATCTTCTTCATGTACCTTTGCTGGATCGCTTCAAGTTCTGTTGGTAATTTTACATCGTTTGGTGACCACAGTTGGGAGCAGTAATCCAGATGGCTGAGAATGAAAGTCCTCTAGAGGACCATCATGGTTTCCTTTTCTCTTGTTTTTAAAGTTCTAAGGATCCATCCAGCTAGACATCTGCATTTTGTTGCCAACTTGGTAATGTGCACTTGGAAAGATGCATCATTACTCATGTTGATGTTCAGACCACGTACTGATTTTGATTCAGGAATTGGAATCCCTTCTGGGCCAGTGTATCTGCAGTGTCAGGTTTTAGGTGCGTTTCAGTGAGTGTTATGCATAAGGCTTGGTTGCATGTCACAAGGTCTCTCGGGAAGGTAATTTTAGTTATGTTATTGAGTTATAACAGTCCTCTTAAATTTATGAAGTATACTGGTGTGGCTTCTGTGCTGATACCAGTGGTGTCCGCCCTGGATCCATTGGCTGTGGCAGCCTTGCATGTTGGTGGGGATGGCTTTGACTCTGGAATTGATGAAGCCAGATTAGCTGTTGCACAAATCTTTTGAGTTATGCATAAAAAAGATTTTTGTTCAGCTGCAAACCTTATCATGGCATCTCAAAAGCATTGCTTTTTTCGCAGGCAGTGCACACTACATCGGCATATTTTAGCCTTGATGCATGACTTTTTCCCATTTGGAGTCTTCCTTTGTCTTTTGGAGGGAGGTTTTTGCTTCTTTTTCTGCCTGTTGTATGGTTTCAGATGCAGGAAGTAGCAGTTTGAACCATCATGTCCATGCCAGCACTCACTGCACATGAAGAATTTACACACTTGTGTGCACTTCCTAACTGTTTGTGCCTTTGTGTATTGACTGTCTGACGTTCTTGTTTTACTTAGGGGCTCACTTTCGTTTTTTGCTTTGTTTTTACATTTCTCATCATCCCTTTTCCTTTTATCATTATTTTTTACCTCTTTCTTTGCTCTTTTGTCCTGTTTGGTGTTGATATTGATGGTGATAGGGCCATCAGTGCTGGCATGTTCAACAGATAAGTATACAGGGAGAGAGAGAGAGAGTGTGCATACATGTGTGAGTGTGTGTGCACATGGTAGAAAGTTGGGGGGGGTCTACAGGGAGAGAGAGGAATTGACAGATTAGTCAATCAAGAGATCTGTGTGACTTTGAGTATATATCTATAATCTTTCTATAGACATATTCTCATAAACACACATGACCAACAGATAGGTATGTAGGGAGAGAGCGAGAGTGAGAGGGAGCAAAAGAGAGAGAGCAGGAGAGCGTGTGTTTTTGTGTGTGCGTGAGATAGAGAGTGTAAGGGGTGCTACAGAGAGAGAGAAGAATTGAGAAATTAATCAATCAATCAAAGGGTATAAGAGTGGAGAGACTTATATGTTTTGGGATCATAAATATAAAGAAAAACGGAATTTACTTCTCTTCATAATATTTCAGTTGATTGAAAAATTAATTTCAAGTGCAGAGACTAAAAAGATATATATATATGTATATGTATGTATATATATATATATATATATATATATATATATATATAGACACATGTAGTTAATTGGTTAACTAAATAATAATTACATAATCAATTACTGTTTTCCGGGAAATGAGACACCTTTCTGTTTGTATATATGAAAATAATGCTGTGTAAGGAGTTGGTTAGTGTAAACAAAGTCGTTCTTACTTCGATTTTGGGCTTTCAAGAGATCTGTTTATGTATAAGAAAATAATGTTGCGTGAGAAGTTGGTTAGTGAAAACAAAGTTGCTTATACCACAATTGTCGGCTTTCGAAAGATTGTAATAACAAAAAGACAAAAAAAAAATTGTATACATACGTTTTTTCCTCCACTTATTCAGTAAGAGAATTGGATTTTTTACCGTGTAAGTAGAGAAGTTTCATTCCTTCATCTGATTATTTACTGGGGTTTTGCCACACATGGGTAATATATGAGTTCTTATGAAAACAAACGCAAAAACTTTGTAATTTCACTTTTCTATGAAAATTCTATCTATTTAGTGTTTCAATGTTTTCATAGAGTGTATTAATTATTACCTCACAATAGAACAAAGACTGGTTACCATGATGTATTGACGATTTTCTATGCCATTTTCTTAAAGATTTCCAGGATGAAGTGAAAACACTTGCTATCAGCAAGACACCATCTTGAAATATATATATGTGTGTATGTGTGTGTGTGTGTGTGTGTGTGTGTGTGTGTGTGGGTGTGTGTGTGTG
>NC_068999.1:33357924-33360906 GCF_001194135.2 Octopus bimaculoides | reverse complement strand
TATATATATATATATATGTATAGATACTAGCAAACACACTCATCCTTTGGGCAGTTTAAGTTGCTTTGGTAGTATTTTTTCCACCAAATAATTGAATTATCATGAAGGTTTATGAGTAGCACAGCAATCTATGTTTCCAATTAACCTAGGAATGGAAAACCAAATTGAAGGCTGCTTATTGCGGAGGCTGTTGCACTTTAATGATCATAGATCATATAAGTTTGCGAGCGATACAAAGTAGTGCTACTGAAGTGTTTTGGGAGTAGATTACGGATAATGACTACAAAATATAGTTGTTTTACATGAAAGCGAAATCTCTTGTCAGAAACAGCCACATAAATGGTGTAAGGAAATTGAAGGAAGACATTGAAACTTCCTCTCTGCAAGTTTATTTTATTCAACACCAAATAGAGCTATTTTTTGGGAGAGAAGTATGATTGGTATGTTCAAAAATAGCAGTATAATACCTACTTGTAAAAGTGGAGCTAAAGGATGTATTTGCTACGTGCTTACAGTGTATGACCACTCTAAAATTGACTTCAAGTAACATAAAATGAAGACATGAAGAGTTTGACTTCAGTTCATGAATATGAAGAGTTTGACTTCAGTTCATGAATATTGCTTTGAATCTTTAGTAGTTCGCAGTAAAAAGATGTCATGTTGTAAGGCAGACAGATAATTGCGAAGTTGTAATAATGGTAAAAGTGAGCAGGATACGCATAGCATGCACTCAATAGGTTTCATACTGTGCTGAAGTAGCTGCAGCTCTAGCAGTGGCAGCTCTAGCAGTGGCAGCTCTAGCAGTGGCAGCTCTTTTCAACAGTCTTCAGGACCTCTGATCATCAGTTTCCCTTAACCTGCCAGTACTGCTGCCTTGCCACTGTAGAAGACTTTCTGCCAATGTGTGCTCTCTTTTTAGGTGGCATGCTTGTACTGTCTGGAAAAGGAAAATGGGTTTTAGTGTACCAAGTCAATATCGATTTTATTATTAGCTAACAAAAGCCCCATTCTGTCTTCTCAGATAGCCTGCACATAAACTAACAGCGAATGCTACATAAAGTTAAATTGGTATGGAGCTTTCTGAAAGATATGTATAGCTTTTGCTAGTGGGAGCATAACTCTTTGGGACGAATCATAAGGCTAGAACTACAATGCTAAAATATATTTGAAACAATGGACAAGTCGAAAAATCATAATGGCTGGATAAATAAGCATCCTTAAAGTGAAACGATACATTGGTAGGTAAACAAAAGTATCAACAAATAGAAGAAAGGGAAAGGAACATCACCTTTCAAGTAACTCAGAATAGGTAAAGATAAGCTTGCCAAAGATTAATGCAGTTTAAATATGGAGGTTAAGACTGTTTGGTATTGGATATTCATCATGTAGAGTCTTCCTAGTCAATTCAATCACAGTCACAGGTGGACAGTCGAAATAAATAGACAAAATCCTTTCACTTTTATAATATTCTCTAACCAGAACACTCAAACAATACACACCAATACACATATAAAAAAAATATAAGTAAGAATACATAATTACAACATATAAATAAATAATAAATCAAAAAATGTGAAAACAATTAAAAAAAATATTCTGTAATGCAAATATACGACCATATAGATTAAAAAAGAATGTAAAACAGTCAAAATAAATAAATAGACAAAATCCATTCACTTTTATAATATACGCTAAACAAAACACTCAGACACACACAAATACACATAAAAAACATGGAAAGTAATAAAACAATTACAACATATAAATAAATGATAAATCAAAAAATGTGAAAACCATTAAAATATAAATTCTCTAATGCCAATATACGACCATATACATTAAAAAAGTATGGAAGACCCTACATACAAACAACTATGTACATACAAGGAATTAGAGAAAAACCCATGTAAATCACCGTTTTTCCCAGTTTGTCCATTTACCCAGGAGCTCTAGGCAAAATGTTATAGTGCATGATCATCCTTGGGACATAATGTGTATATAAAGTTTGGTGAAAATTGGTTGAGAATTGAGGAAATGTATGTGCTAGTCAATATACACACACACATTATATATATATATATATATATATATATATATATATACATACAGCTACATATATGTAAAAATACTCTTTTACTCTTTTATTTGTTTCAGTCATTTGACTGTGGCCATGCTGGAGCACCGCCTTTAGTCGAGTAAATCGACTCCAGGACTTATTCTCTGTAAGCCTAGAACTTATTCTATCGGTCTCTTTCGCTGAACCACTAAGTTATAGGGATATAAACACACCAGCATCGGTTGTAAAGCGATGTTGGGGGGACAAACACAGACACACAAACACACACACATCATCATACAACAGGCTTCTTTCAGTTTCCGTCTACCAAATCCACTCACAAGTCTTTGGTCGGCCCGAGGCTATAGTAGAAGACTCATGCCCAATGTGCCACGCAGTAGGATTGAATCCGGAGCCATGTGGTTCATAAGCAAGCTACTTACCACACAGTCACTCCTACGCCTATTCGTATTGTGTGTGTATATATATATATTTACAAATATATACAGACATATATATGTATGTATATATACATATACATATATATGCATATATATATATATACATATATGCATGTATACAAATCTATATATACATACATATATATACATATATGTATGTATATATGTATACAAATCTATATATATATACATATATATGTATGCATATATCATCATCATCATCATCATCGTTTAACGTCCGCTTTCCATGCTAGCATGGGTTGGACGATTTGACTGAGGACTGGTGAAACCGGATGGCAACACCAGGCTCCAGTCTGATTTGGCAGAGTTTCTACAGCTGGATGCCCTTCCTAACGCCATATATATATGCAAATATATAAATATACATATATGTGTATGTATGTATAGTATCATGCAGTCGAGACATGGTAGTCATGCACTTCCTGTTAAAATGATTTTTATATA
>NC_068999.1:33355525-33356473 GCF_001194135.2 Octopus bimaculoides | reverse complement strand
ATATATATATATATATATACAAATACAAATACATATATATATATATATATATATATATATATGTATGTATATATATATGTACAAATATATAAATATACATATATGTGTATGTATGTATAGTATCATGCAGTCGAGACATGGTAGTCATGCACTTCCTGTTAAAATGATTTTTATATAACTCTAAAATTAATTTAAGAACATAATATTTATAACCACATTGACAAGTCGTCCAAATCATTGGAAACTGAGCTAAAACAGTTACTTTGTTTCAAAGGAAACCCATCCATATTGATACTTCACTGTTTTCCCAGTTTGCTTCCCCTGGGCATGATTAAACAAAAATGTATATGACATCTTTTGTTCCCCATTTCTTATCTTTCAATAACTATCACTTCAATGCCTGTAAGATTCTTTTTTATCTTGATAAAATAACTATGGAAGGCATGCCTTGAGAAAAATGCATGTTACATACAGCTTTGACTTTCCCCTTCCTTTCTATCAGCTCTTTATCAACAATTCTTTGTAACTGATGTCACTAATGCCACAGGCTAAATGGTTGAATGGGTTTGACTTTTTGACCCTTAAAAATTCTGACAAAACATATCAACAATCCCATAATTCTTAATTAGTCAGCTCAGATGTTGCTGTGACTTTGGAATATCTATTTTGCTTTGTTGTAAGTTTCGAAATTATTATCATTAACCACCCTCTGTATTGAACAAATTTTCAAAAATTCTGCAATCAGAAATATAATATAGTTAATTAATCTTTCGTTCATTTACAAAAATTATCTTTCCATTTTGTTGAAACTGATTTACAATTCATGCATACATTCATACATGCACCTATAAGATCTTTCATAAGATCTCTGAGATTTTCAAAATATTTGTCCAAATGACTGCAACACCAGGCTCCAATCTAATTTGGCAGAGTTTCTACAGCTGGATG
>NC_068999.1:33351072-33355425 GCF_001194135.2 Octopus bimaculoides | reverse complement strand
TGTGTGTGTGTGTGTGTGTGTGTGTGTGTGTGTGTGTGTGTAGACAGACGAAAGAAGGGCACCCAACACATTTATTTGGAGTTACATGTATAAATCAAAACAGTTTGATTCAGTCTCTTTGGTACTCTGAGTTTCAAGCATGTGGCAGTCTTCAGCCATTGAGGTCTGAATGACAGTTCAATTGAAGAGAGTCAGTGTTTATTACTGGACTTTAGCCTGCAATTTGTCGAGAAAGATCATGCAGTATAGCGGTTTGATTTTGGTATTTCAGCGACAACAATTAGTTGGGAAATACAACATGGTAAACAGGTAATCAACCGCATGGTGGACAAGAAATCAGTTGTGTGGTTGTAGGAAGGTGCGGTGGATGTGGGGCTGTATATGCCGTGTATCTGCATGTAAGCATCTGTACTTATACAAGTGTGTTTGCCTTGATGTACATTCACACAACAGCATGCATGCACACATACACAGACATACAGGAAGGTGCACAAACATGCACACAGACACATGCATGCACATGAGCACATACACACTTCAGTGTGAACATGTACATACATACACATGTGCAAATGTATATGGGTGTGCCCACGTACACATATCCATGTGTGTGCATACGGTGAGCAGATGTATATGCGCACTCACACACATGCATATATACTTGTGCGGTGATGCACAATGGGTGAGAGTATGTGGGTAGACAGGCATGGAGAAATGTTGGGGATTGGTGATTTGTGGTGCTGATCATGGGGGTTAAGTTGTGACAGTGTGCTGGTACTAAGGAGGTATATCCGGGCTGTTTGCAGCCAGTACCTTGAAATTTACAAGAGTGTACCTCTGGTGACAGCAATACAGTACCTCATATTTCTTGCTGAATGATACTGCGGGTTCATAGATGATATGCAGTTTTCCACGGAGGCACAGCTGGGAATTAGGGGTGCTGGGTGAATATAGTGGCACCCTATTGATAATAGTCCACTTGATGCTGGGTGTTTCGTCTCAGAGGTCACAAAATCTCTAGAGAAAGTGCAACAGGGAAGTGGAGCTCTCTTTGTCCATGGATCTAAATGAATGCAAATGCTGAGAATCTCATTCAGACCCCAGTAGCTGAAGACAACCCACATACTTGAAACTCACACCAGGGTCTCCATCCTTCTAGTCCTTTCTGAGTTCTTTGTAAAGATGGTGTCAAATGTGTTAATGTGCGGTTTGATGGGGGCATAGGAGTGGATCAACTCTTGTTTTTCCACTCGATCTGAGCTGTTGTCCTTATCTAGCCATTGCTCTTTAGAGCTGTAAAGATGATATTATTTGGATTGTCTCCTTCGGCTATTTTCCACCCTTTTAATAACAGTTTCAGTTCAGCACTGACCCAATTTCAAGACATCTTTAGACTTCTATTTCCTCTTGTATATATTTAGAGAAACATTAAGATAAGGAGAGATAGGGAGACAGGAAGAAAGAGAGGTATAAGTTGTATTGATCTATGTGTGCACAGATGGGAGGGGCATTAGCTGGGATAGAGAAGAGAGATCTGTGTGAGTTTGAGTATATATCTATAATCTTTCTATAGACATATTCCCATATACACAAGTTAAATAGATAGGTATACAAGGAGAGAGAGAGAGAGAGTGAGCAAAAGAGAGACAGAGCAAGAGAGTAAGAGAGAGCGTGTGTGTGTGTGTGTGTGTGTGCGTGTACATTTGCTTGAGAGAGAGTGTGAGTGGTGCTACACAGAGAGACACACGGAAGAGAGTGGAATTGAGAAATTAATCAATCACTTGCAGATTAAATCAAAGAGCATAACAGTGGAGAGACTCATATGTTGTGGGATCATAAATATAAAGCAAAATGAAATTTACTTCTCTTCGTAAAATTGCAGTTGAATAAAAAATTAATTTAAAGTGCAGAGACTAAGAGGATATACAGCCTAAAAAGATTTGTAGATACACATGTAGTTAATTAAATAATTAACTAAATAAGTAAGTACGTATTCAATTACTGCTTTCCTGGGAATCTAGATATATAAGTCAAACACATTTCTGTTTATATAGAAGCAAATAATGCTGCATAAGGAGTTGTTTCATGTAAGCAAAGTCATTCTTACCTCAATTGCGGGCTTTCGTCAGATCTGTTTATATATAAGAGAATAATGCTACGTGAGTTGGTTTGTGTAAACAAAGTCACTCTTGCCTCAATTGTTGGCTTTTGACAGATTATGATAACTAAAACACGAAAAAATTGTATACATACGTTTTTTCCTACATTTATTCTCTAAGAGGATCAGATTTTTTACTGTGTAAGGAGGGAAGTTTTTATCTTTGGTCTGATTTTTCACAGGGGTTTTGCCACACATGGGTAATATATGAGTTTTTAAGTAAACAAACACAAACTTTGTAATTTTCACACTTTTCGACAAAAATTCTACTGATGTAGTGTTTTAGTGTTTTTATAGTGTGCAGATGGTCTGCCAGTTCATCTCATAACTGGGCAGACCACTGATATTAGTGCTGGTAGGGGCCATCAATGCTGGTGTTTTCTTCCTTGACAGGTCTCTCAGTTTTAGTTTTTCTTTCAGATGTGTTCCCTTCTGGATCAGTAGGGTAAGGGGAACGTCGGTCACTCACATCAGGGTCTCCATCCTTGTCATCCTTTTTGAGTTCCTGTGCAAAGATGGTGTCAAGTGTGTTAATGTAAGGTTTGATGAGGGCATAGGAGCAGATTGACTCTTGTTCTTTCCATTCTATCTGAGCTGTGGTCCTTATGTAGCCGTTGCTCTTTAGAGCTGCTGTTATAATACTATTTGGATTGTCTCCTTTGGCTATTTGCCATCCTCTCAATAAGAGTTTCAATCCATCACTGACCCAGGTTTAGCCTACTGATTCCTTCTGTATATATTTAGAGAAATATTGAGGCATGGAGAGATAAGGAGAGAGGAAGAGAGTCAGGTGAAAGTTGTATAGATGTATGCGTGCACAGGTGAGAGGGGTATTCGTTGAAATAGGAAAGAGACATCTGTGTGACTTTGGGTATATAACTATAATCTTTCTATAGACATATTCCCATACACACACAGGTTCAATAGATGGGTATAGAGGGAGAGGGAGAGATCGACAGAGAGAGAGAGTATGTGTACATGAGTGTGTGTGCATGCACACCTCCTAGAGAGTAGGGGGAGAGTGCACTAGGGAGAGACACACAGGTGAGAAAGAGGACTTGCGAGATTAGTCAATCAAGAGATTTGTGTGACTCTGAGTATACATCCATAGTATTTCTATAGCTATATTCCCATATACACATATGTTCAACAGATAGGTATACAGGGAGAGAAAGAGAGAGAGAGAGTGTGTGTGTGTGAGAGAGAGAGAGAGACAGACAGAGAGAGCAAGAAAGAGAGTGTGTGAATAAATGCATGCTCGAGAGAATGTGTGGTTGGTGTTACAGTGAAAGAGACATGGGGGAAAGAGAGTAATTGAGAAATTAAACAACCAATCGCAGATTAAATCGAAGGGTATAAGAGTGGAGAAACTTATATGTTTTGGGATCATAAATATAATGAAAAAAAACAGAATTTACTTCTTTTCATAAAATTTCAATTAGTTAAAAAATTAATTTTAAGTACAGAGCCTTAAAAGATTTAGAATCTAAAAAGATTTATATATACAGACACATGTAGTTAATTAATTACATATTCAAGTACTGCTTTCTTGGAAATCTAGATATATAAGTCAAACACCTTTCTGTTTATATATAAGAAAATAATGCCGGATGAAGAGTTGGTTGGTGTAAACAAAGTCGTTCTTACCTCAATTCTTCACTTTCAACAGATCTGTTTATACATAAGAAAATATAACACTGCGTGAGAAGTTGGTTAGTGTAAGCAAAGTTGTTTTTACCTCAATTGCCTTTCGACAGATCGTAATATACAAAAGACAAAAAAATTGCATACGTGCATTTTTCCTCCACTTATTCACTAAGGGAATCGGATGTTTTACTGTGAAAGTAGGGAAGTTTCGATCCCTGATCTCATTCTTCACACAGGTTTTGCCATGTGTGGATAATATATAAATTTTTAAGTAAACAAAGACAAAGTTTGTAATCTTCGCACTTTTCTATGAAAATTCTATCTATGTAGTCTTTTCGTAGTGTGTATTATTACTTCAGGATAGAAAAAAGGATTGGTTACCATTAGGTATTAATGATTCCCTACGCAAATTTCTTAAACATTTCCACAAGGTGCAAACACGTGCTATCAGCAAATACCCATCTTAACATCTACACACTCACAAACACACACATATATATAGATATACATATATATATGTATGTATGTATATATATATATATATATAT
>NC_068999.1:33345760-33348997 GCF_001194135.2 Octopus bimaculoides | reverse complement strand
ATATATATATATATATATATATACACATACATATATTGATAGAAAAGGTAAGACAACCAAAGAAAGAAAGAGACCTCGATATTATGTAAATAGAGGAATTTATCTGTAAATAATATGTGATAATTATTCGGTAGCCATGATAAAACTCTGAGTTTCGGATGTCACTTAGCAGTTATTCTAATAGCTCTTTTGTCTTAATAACGGTCATTCACACAGTAATTTGCCTTTCTTTAATGGTCATTTTCATAGCATTTTTGTTGATGGCCAGATAACTGAAGAGATGGCGGAGTGGGTTTCCGCCCCGACTTCCAAAACTCAGCATTTTATCATGGCTACCGAATAATTGTTGCATATTATTTACAGATATACATACATATATATATCTATATACATACATATATATATCCATATCTATAATAACAATAAATGGAGCAAAACGCATATAAATAAAAGTTCCTTTAATTCCTACATATGTTTCAAAATATATGTGCAATCTACTTCCAAAGAAGTAAGAGCTGCTGGAATTCCACATATATTCATCGTCAGTGAACCAACATATAGAAGCAAGACAAATGTGAAATATATCCATATCTATATATATATAGATAGATAGATAGATAGATACATATATATCTATATATATACATATATATATATCTATATACATACATATATATATCCATATCTATATATATATACATATATATATATATATACATATATATATATATACATATATATATATATACATATATATCCATATATATATATATCCATATCTATATATATATATATACATATATATATATATCCATATCTATATATATATATATATACATATATATATATATATCCATATCTATATATATATATATACATATATATATATACATCCATATCTATATATATATATATACATCCATATCTATATATATATATATATATATATATATATATATATATATATATACATCCATATCTATATATATATATATATATATATACATATATATCTATCCATATCTATATATATATATACATATATATCTATATATATACATATATACCGTTTTTAAGCTAAATCTTTAAACGCTTCATTGAACGCAACTGAAATGTAACACAGTTAAAACTTTCATGTTGCTTGAAGTGATAGTGCATCTCTTCTTTGTTCCTGACTAAAAATAGATTTATTTTTATTCCTGTTACGCTTTATTGACATTTGAAATGGATAACCAAAAAGTTCATTTGCGCGTTGTAATGCTTTTCCTTTTTAAAAAAGGTGAAAGTGCTGTGGTGAATTGCAAAAACATTTGTGAAGTTTATGGTGATGATACTGTAGGTGAATCAAAGGTGGTTCGCAAAACTTGAAGCTGAAGAGTTTAGCTTGGAAGGTGAGTCATGAAAGAGGACCTTCAAAATTGGATGAAGATGTTTTGAAGACAAAAGAAACTCAAATATCACAACTACAGAACTTGCAGAGGTGTTGGAAATTTCTAAAAGTACAGCTCATGAATAACTAGTGAAGCTAGAATACATTTCTCACTATAATGTATGGATCCCTCACAGACTCTCAGAAAAGAATTGCTTGGACCAGTATTCCATTTGTTTTATGTTTTTGAGAAGAATGAAAGCATGCCTTCTTTTGACTGGAGATGAAAAATGAATTGTGAAAAAAAACGTAGTGTGAAAAAGATCCTGGAGTTTGTGTAAGGATCCCCCAAAACAACAACCACAGACGAATATCCATGCAAAAAGGCTATGCTTTGTGATTGGTGGGATTATAAAGGCATTATTTACTATGAGTCTCTCCCACAAAACATGACCATTAATTCTGATGTGCACTGTCGTCAGCTGACCAAGTTGAATCAAGAAATCAAAGAACTGAGGCCAAAGATTGCCCACAAGAAAGAGGTAGTGTTCCAACAAGACAATGCCCAACCATATGTGACTTTGGTTACCCAAACAAATTTACATGAGTTTGGCTAGGATCTCTTACCCCATCCACCATATTCTCCTGATATTGCACCAACCAACTAACACTTGTTTTATCTCTACAGAACTCATTGCAAGGAAAAACATCTAACAATTTAGATGCAGTCAAAATGCATCAAGATACCTTTCCCTCTTCAAAACTAGTCAAATTTTATGCTGAGGGAATATTTAAAATGCCTGATACATGGAAAAATGTTGTAAATAAATGTAGGAATTTATTTAATTCCATAAAGTTTATTCAAACTTCAATTATTTATATTCTTTTTTGCATATTAAAAGAAGCTTAGAACTTTCCGGACAATCAAATATATATAAACCTCATACTAACACATTTGACACCATCTTTGCACAGAATCTCCAAAAGGATGACAAGGATGGGGACCCTGATATTATTGACATACATTTCCCTGGTCCTACTGATACATAAGGGAACACATCTCAAACACAAACTAAAATTGAGAGACCTGCCAAGGAAGAAGACACCAGCATGGATGACCCTACTACCACCAATATCAACAACAGGACAAAAGAGCAAATATGTGTGAGTGTGTGTGTGTGTGTGTGTGTGTGTGTGTGTGTGTGCGTGTGTGTGTGACTATAACTATATATATGCAAATACATAAATATATGTGTATGAAATATATATATATGTAAATACATATAAACAAATGTATATATATATATGTATATCTAAGTATGTATACATATATATATATATATATATATATATATATATATGTGTGTGTGTGTATATATATATGTAACTATATATATGTAAATACATATAAATATATATATATATATGTATATATATATATATATGTGTGTGTGTGTGTGTATATAAATAAGAAATTAAAGACAGGCGAGTATGACATTTAAACAGAAAACTACTCTACATAAAGACCAGATCTGGTTCCTGCAATACAGACAAATGTACAGGTAACATCAAACCAAATTTCACAGTTTTCCCCTTCTACCTGTGCAAGGATTTATTCTTTGTAAGTCTAGTACTCATTCTGTTAGTGTCTTTTACCAAACTGCTAAGTTACAGGAATGTAAACACAGCAACATCAGTTGTCAAGGTATAGTGGCGGTACAAACACAAGGCACAGGCACACACATACACAAATATACACATATATACAACAGTTTTCTTTCAGTTTCTGAGTAGGAAATCCACTCACAAGATTTTGGTCATCCTGAGGCTATAGCAAGCATATATATATATATATATATATATATATA
>NC_068999.1:33343342-33345343 GCF_001194135.2 Octopus bimaculoides | reverse complement strand
ATATATATATATATATATATATATATATATATAATTCGAAAACATGAACAGTTTCGTAACATTGTTTACAAAATAATAGGTGATCGTTTGCGAAGGATCGTATCTACAGTGAACACCTAGAGACAGCCTTTGAGAAAGAGGGAAAAAACCTCCTCATTGAAACAAATTTCTGGAAGAAAGCCAAAACTTTCAGATAGGGGCTGTCAGACTCTTATGTAAATTGTTAGAAAGGATCACAAAAGTACAGCTCCCAAAATTACTGCAGAGCTTAATGACCACCTCGAGAACCCAGTTTCCACAAAAACTGTTCACTGGAAGCTGCACAAAGTGGGATTTCACAGGAGGGCTGTAATAAGAAAACCATCACTTTCAAAAACAAATGTTGCAAAGTGTTTAGAGTGGAGTAAAAACCTACAGAATTCGTCCCTAGAGCAATGGAAGAATGTTATTTTCTCAGACAAATCATCCTTTACCTTATTTCCCACCACCAGCCGAGTATACATGTGGAGACAGCCAAAAGAAGCATTTGACCCAGACTGCCTTCTTCCAACTGTTAAACATGGAGGAGGATCTGTGATGATCTGGATGGCTATATCTTGGAAATCTGCCAGCCCAATGGTTTCCCTTCATGACAGAATTAATAGTCAAGACTATTTAAGCATTTTATCTGATCAAATTCATCCAATGGTTGTGGAACTGTTTCCAGAGGGAAACACAATCTTTCAGGATGATAATGCACCAATTCACACAGCTAAAGTTGTTACTGAATGGCACGAGGAACATTCTGGTGAAGACGAACATCTTATCTGACCACCACAGTCCCCAGATCTCAATATTATGGAACATTTATGGTGCATTTTAGAAAAACAAGTAAGGAATCAATATCCTCCACCATAATCACTACAAGAACTGGAGACTGTTTTAGCTGAAGAATGGACAAAAATACCTTTGGAAGAAATTCAAACTTTGTACAAGTCTATATCTCGTAGAATTCAAGCTGTAATCATTGCCAAAGGTGGTCCTACCCCATATTAAAATAAATTTGTTTGAAATTTTAAGGTGTTTCCATTATTTTGTCCAACCTCTGTATGTGTGCACAGGTGGAGGGGGGATTAGTTGGCATAAGTATATAACTTTATTCTTTCTATACACATACTCCCATATTCACACATGTTCAACAGATAGGTATACAGGGAGAGGGATAGAGTGAGAGAGAAAGACCAAGAGAGAGAGAATGTGAGTGCATACGTGTGTATGTGTGCGTGCACGCGTGCTAGAAAGGGAATATGGGTGGGTACCACAGTGAGAGAGACACGGGTGCAGAGAAGAATTGAGAAATTAATCAATGAATCACAGATTAAATTAAATGGTACAAGAATGGAGAGACTTATGTGTTGGGTTTGTAAATATAAAGAGAAATGGATTGAAATATTAATACAAAGCGTAAAGCCTAAAAAGATTTATATATAAAGACGTGTAGTTAATTAGCTAAGTATTCAATTACAGCTTTCCTGGAAATCTAGATATATAAATTAGACACCTTTCTATTTATAAATATTAAAATAATGCCATGTGAGGAGTTGTTTATTGTAAACAAAGTCATTCTTACCTCAATTGTTCACTTTCAACAAATCTGTTTATATATAAGAAAATAATGCCACATGAGAATTTGATTAGTGTAAACAAAGCGTTCTTAACCTAATTGTTGGCTTTTGAGAGATTGTAGTAACAAAAAAACAAAACAATTGTATACATACACTATTCCTCCACTTATTCTCTAAGAGAATCAGATTTTGTACTGTATAACTAGGGAAGTTTCGATCCTTGGTCTGATTATTCTTGGGGGCTTTGCCATAAGAGGGAAAGAATAAAGATTCGTTACCATGAAGTATTAACAATTTTCTAGGCAATTATCTTACAGATTTCCTGGACAAAGGGAAAACACTTGCTATCAGCAAATGACCATCTTCAAATATATATATATATATATATATATATATA
>NC_068999.1:33340289-33343052 GCF_001194135.2 Octopus bimaculoides | reverse complement strand
ACACACACACACACACACACACACACACACACACACACACACACACACATATATATATATATACACACATATGTATGTATATATGTAAATATTAGGGGTTCCAGAAAGTTCTGCGCATTTTTAAGCTAAATCTTTTAACGCTTCATGGAACAACAACTGAAACATAACACAGTTAAAACTTTGGCGTTGCTTGAAGTGGTAATGCATCTCTTCTTTGTTCCTGATTAAAAATAGATTTATCTTTCATTCCAGTTACCCTTTATTCACACTTGAAATGAATAACTAAAAAGTTCATTTTCGTGTTGCAATGCTTTTCCTTTTCAAAAAAAGGAGGAAGTTCTTCAAAGACTTGCAAAAATCATCTGTGAAGTTTATGATGATGATGCTGTAGGTGAATCAACTATTCAAAGGTGGTTTGCAAAATTTGAAGCTGATTTATTTATCTTGGAAGGTGAGTCATGGTAGAGGAACTTCAAAATTAGATGAAGATGTTTTGTAGGCAAGAAAAAATCAAATATCACGACTAAAGAACTTGCAGGGGAGTTAAAAATTTCTAAACATAAAGCTCATAAACACTGCAAAAAGGTGTGATCCGAATATATTAAGCCTTCATTTCTTCTCTCGAGGTACTTCTCTTTTCATTTCAGTTATTTTATGTTTTTTTCTTCACTCTGATGAAGCTCTATGTTCCAGATCAGATTTGTTATAGAATATAATGAATATTATTCTCAGAATTTTCTTTGGCAGCGCTGTGAGACATTGGAAGCAGAAACAGCTGTTAGATGGGATAAAGACTTGTATTAAAAAATAATAATCGATGGTAGTTAATTGTTTTTGATTAAGATTTCTCCATTTTCAGCTTAATTTAGATTTGATTCCTGATAAACTCTTGTGTATTTTTGTTATTGCTTGTATCCTATGAGCATAATATGCTTGCATACGTATGCCCAAGGGTTAACATAGATAATTTATACCGGTAGCAAAACGAATATTCTTATCCCTTAGATGGTTATTCCAACCACTAACTCTACTAACTTTATATATATATATATTGCCGATGCCAGTGCTGCCTGGCTGGCATTTGTGCAGACGGCATACAAAAAGCACCATTCGAACATGTCTGATGCCAGTGCCACCTGAATGGCACATAAAAAGCACATACCACACTCTTAGAGTGGTTGGCATTAGGAAAAGCATCCAGCTGTAGAAACCTTGCCAAATCAGTTTGGGGCCTGGTGCAGCCTCCCGGCTTACCTGCTTTCAGTCACACTGTCCAGCCCATGCCAGCATGGAAAGCAGATGTTAAATGACAATGATGATGATGATGATGATCACAAGTAATGTTTGTAGCCACTTCAACATGCTTGTTCCATCCAAACATAGTATACTGCAATGTTTTAATAAGAGGACATCTCTAGCTGTGCATCATTAACTAGCTAGAGGAGATGTCTTCTTGGGGTTAAAAAATTGCAGCAAAACCCATTCAAATCGAACAGCCATATTCATGTGGCTGTGAACATTGG
The DNA here is from genome assembly GCF_001194135.2 of Octopus bimaculoides. NCBI lineage: Eukaryota > Metazoa > Mollusca > Cephalopoda > Octopoda > Octopodidae > Octopus > Octopus bimaculoides. Next base: position 33,341,529 of record NC_068999.1, on the reverse strand, counting down.
TCGCTAGAATAACTACTGTGGTCATCTCTTAAAGAGATTTTAGATCTGGCTTCTTTGCTTGTTATATCTATCTATTTATATATATCTCTCTCTCTCTCTCTTTATATATATATATATATATATATATACTAGTTGGTAATTCCCGGGGATAAAGATGTTCTATTGAAATGCCTTATTACTCTGATATAAGAAAGCAACTTCGTAATAACTCCCACAAAACTGTCAGCTGGAGGAGGGAGAGACTGTTGGAGGTTGGCGAGAGAGGCTTGCAGAGTTTGGAGTAGAAAGTTGGTGAGAGAGGTTTTCAGAGGTTGGCGAGAGGCAAAGACATTATTCTGCTTAGTGAAGGCATCTGGGAAATGTATAACTGCTGTCATTCACAGAAAAACTATTGTTTTATCGTGAGAAAAGCACTATTGAACTGTTAAGTGAAATTTGACAATCGAGGATCAAATCTACGCTATGCCTGCATGAAACCACTACAAATACGTTGTGGAATAAAAAAATTTACCTACTCTCATGGAAAAAGTGTATCTGTAAAAATGAAGAATTATCGGAGTTATGTGCATTCAAAAAAGTATGTATGTATAGAAATGTATGAATGAAGTATTTAATGTTTAAGATTCAAATTAAGAAAGTGCAATAATAATGTTTAGTAGTTCAAATGCAGAATTAGGTCGGTTGATCGTGAGAATCAAATATTGATCGCTTTGCTAAAATCTGCAGGTGGTATGGGTTATTTCACTTGGGTTGTTTAAATAATTAGTAATATGTAGTAGATAGAAGGATCCATTGGAAGGGCCCTCTTATCGATTTTTTCCAACAATTTAAGTATGTCACGAGGTTTCCGTGTCAAATAGAGTATAAAAGTGATATTGTCTGCAAAAATTAGAAATAGCACACACAAAAAATCAATATTCAAAGTAATCGAATATAAGCAATGAAATGGGTTATTTCCCTTGGGTGTTTAAAAAAAAATAGTTATATGAGGTAGATATACACGTCCTTTCAGGGGCTGTATTATCGATTTTTTTAACAATCTAAGTATGTCACCAGGTTTCCAGACATGAGGTCTAATCATGTGTCAAGTTTCATCAAAATCAATAAAACGATGTAGGAGGAGTTAGCTAATAAACAAACACACACCAATTTTCCATATATGTAGTAGATATATATATGTGTGTGTGTGTGTGTGTGTGTATATATATATATATATATATATATATATATATATATATAT
>NC_068999.1:33338239-33340039 GCF_001194135.2 Octopus bimaculoides | reverse complement strand
AGAGAGAGAGAGAGAGAGAGAGAGAGAGAGAGAAAGAGAGAGAGAGAGAGAGAAAGAGAGAGATAGAGAGAGAGAGAGAGATGTCTGGAAGGACAGGAAGAACACAACAAATGGAAATCAACAAAACACAACATGCGGGAAAGTAGATGATAGCACGGCAGACGACAAACAGGACAAAAACAAGATACGCGGCTCATTTGCAACTGATTTCCTCATCAGTTGGAGTTCGGAAAGTCCTTGCAGTTTCGCCCCCTTATCTCCGCTACTACATGAATCTGGCAGGTGTCAGGGACTTAAGCTAATAGCATTGAGCCTCTGGGAAACTCAATTGAATGTATACAAGAACGAAAACAGGAACAGAAACAAAAACAAGAAAGCTAGAATTATACACATGCAAATAAATGTCTTTCAGCTATAGAATAGAAGGAGAAAAAAAGTTAATACATATACGAATATAAATAAATAAAAAAAAACAGAAAGGGTTTCTCGACTATTGGATGAACATAATGTTATGAAATAATAGTGCAAGTGCAACAGAAAAAGAATTATACATGTACAATGGACAAACGCCTTTCGGCTATACAGCAAAAGGAAAATAATTGTACAATTACAACATAAATGAATAACAAAAAAGGTCTTTCTTCTATCAGACAAACACAGTAAGCTGGTGCAAGGGAAAAATGGAAAATCTTGACAGGTTGAGTAGGAGGAAAGAGGAATGTGACCAACCTGAAAGGAAGATTGTCGAAAAAGGAGATTGATCACATGGTAGGAGAAGGAAAGAGTTGAAGACAGCAGAGGGACTAAGGAATAGGAAAGAGGGGAAAGAAATCAGAGGAACTAAAGAATGAGAGGAAGGGGGAGAGAGAGAAAAGTGGTACAAGGGGAGTAAGTGAGAAAGGAAAGCAAAGGGATTGAAAAATAAGAGGGAAGAAGGAAAAGAGATTAAGGAATACGAGAGAGGGAAAATGAAATCAAAGAGACTGAGGAACAAGGGGGAGGGGAGAGACTCCCTAACTGTAGAAGGAACCTGTGGAAGAGGAAGATCCAGGAAGACAAGGGATGAGGTGGTGAAGCATGACCTTCAAACATTGGGCCTCACAGAGGCAGTGACAGGAGACCGGGACTTTTGGAGATATGCTGAGGGAGAAGACCCGGCAACTAAAGTGAGATCGCAGCCACGCATGTCTAGCCCTGCTAAGAATACCCTGATACGTTGGACAATACGATATGTTTGAGAAGACCTGCTGAGTCAAGTAAAACCAATATCGTAGCTGAGGCCGGTACCCTTGGCTGGCTCCTGTGTCAGTGGCACATAAAAAGCACCAACCGAACGTGGCCAATGCCAGTACCCCTAGACTAGGTCCCATGCTGGTGACATGTAAAAAGCACCATCTGAACGTGGTGGATGCCAGGTCTGCTTGACTGGCTCCCATGCTGGTGGCACATAAAAAGCACCAACCGATCATCACCGATGCCAGTACCCACTGACTGACTACTGTGCTGGTGGCACGTAAAAAGCACCATCCGAACATGACCGCTGCCAGGCCCCACTGACTGGTTCCTATGCCAGTGGCACATAAAAAGCACCCACTACACTCTCAGAGTGTAGTGGGTGCTGTAGAAACATTGCCAGATCAGATTGGAGCCTGGTGCAGCCGCTGGCTCTCCAGAGTTCAGTCAAACCATCCAACCCAGCCAGCATGGAAAATGGATGTTAAACGATGATGATGATGAGGATACATACATACACAAACACACACACACACATATATATATATATATATATATATATATATA
>NC_068999.1:33336356-33337337 GCF_001194135.2 Octopus bimaculoides | reverse complement strand
CTGAGTGAGAGTCCCTTTGTCGCCAGCAGGGGTAAGAGCTCGTGTATATATATATATATATATATATATATATATATATACACACACACGTGTGTGTATGTGTATAGAACTTGAGCAGTAGTAGCAAATGGGGCCACCTCCAATGACATGCAGATAGTAAGTGGTATTCCCAAGGCACTGTTCTGAGACCACTACTGTTCATAATGGCCCTCTCAGATATGCCCTCAGCCACACAGAGAACCATGATCACAAGTTATGCAGATGATACAAAAGACTCACAGGTGATGCAGAACTGTGAAGATGCTATGCACCCACAACATGAGTTAGATGAAATATACAAGTGGGGTAAGAAGAATAGCATGCAGTTTAATGCTGAAAAGTTTCAAGTCCTATGCTATCAGCATGCAAAACTAAATGCATTACCAATTAAATACACTGGACCTGGAGGGATTGCAATCCCAGACACACAGTCAGTACGAGACCTGGGCATTTACATGAGTAATGATGCATTCTTCCATGTGCATGTTGCTAAATTGGCACTGAAATGCAGGCCACTGACCAGATGAATTCTTAGAACTTTTAAAATGAGAGATTAGGAAAGCATGATGGTCTTCTGGAGGACACTCGTCCTAAGCCACTTTGACTATTGCTCCCAGCTATGGTCACCAACCAGTGTAAAATTAATTGCAGAACTTAAAGCAATCCAAGAAAGCTACACATATATTAGGAATAGAGATAGGGAAACAGGAAGAGAGTCAGGTGAAAGTTGTATGGATGTATGCATGCACAGGTGGGAAGGGTATTAGTTGGCATACAGAAGAGACATCGATGTGAGTTTTGAGTATGTAGCTATAATCTTTTTATAGACATATTCTCATATACCCACATGTTCAACAGATAGGTATACAGGGACAGAGAGAGAGAGAGAGAGAGAGAGAGAGAGAGAGAGAGAGAGAGCGTGCAAGAGGGAGAAAGTGCGAG
>NC_068999.1:33334939-33336346 GCF_001194135.2 Octopus bimaculoides | reverse complement strand
AGAAAAAGAGAGAAAAAGAGAGAAAGTGCGAGAGAAAAAGAGAGAAAAAGAGAGAAAGTGCGAGAGAAAAAGAGAGAAAGTGCGAGAGAAAAAGAGAGAAAGTGTGTACATGTGTGAGTGCACACATATGCACCAGAGAGTGTGTGGGCAGGTGTTATAGGGAAAGAGACAAAGGGGAGAGAGAAGAATTGAGAGATTAGTCAATCAAGGGATTTGTGTGACTTTGAGCATATAGCTATAATTTTTCTGTAGAAATATTCTCATATACACACGTGTTCAACAGATAGGTATACAAGGAGAGAGAGAGAGAGAGAGAGAGAGAGAGAGAGAGAGAGAGAGAGACAGAGAGAGAGAGACAGAGAGAGAAAGAGAAAGAGAGACAGACAGATAGACAGAGACAGAGAGAGACAGAGCAAGAGAGTGAGAGTGAGAGAGACACAGAAAGAGAGAGCAAAAGAGACAGAAAGAAAGCAAAAGAGTGACAGAGAGAGCAAAAGCAGGAGACAGAAAGAGAGAGTGTGTAGATGTATGTGTGTGTGCATGCAGGCCTGCTAGAGAGAGTGTGGGTGGTGCTACAAGGAGAGAGAGAGGAATGGAGGAATTAATCAATCACACATTAAATCGAAGGGTATAAGTGTGGAGAGACTTATATGTTTTGGGATCATAAATATAAAGAAAAACGGAATTTACTGCTCTTTTTTAGTTGATTGAAAAATTAATTTAAAGCACCAACTAAAAAGATTTAGAGCCTAAAAAGATTTATATATAAGGACATGTGTAGTTAATTAATTCATTAACTAAAGAGTTAAATTATGTATTCAATAACTGCATTCCTGGAAGTTTAAATCTAGATATATAAGTCAAACACCTTTCTGTTTATATATAAGAAAATAATGCTATGTGAGAAGTTGGCTGGTGTAAACAAAGTCGTTCTTACCTCAATTGTTGGCTTTCGACATATCTGTTTATACATAAGAAAATAATGCCACATGAGGAGCTGGTTAGCGTAAACAAAGTCATTCTTACCTCAATAGTAGGCTTTCGATATCGTAATAATCGAAAGACAAAAAAATTGTATACATACGTTTTTTTCTCCATCAATTTTAAAAGAGAATCGGATTTTTTATTGTTTCGATCTCTGATCTGATTATTCAGGCAGATTTTGCCACATGTGGGTAATATGCAAGCTTTTATGTAAACAAACACAAACTTTATAATTTTCACACTTTTCTACAAAAATTCTACCTCTGTAGTGTTTCAGTGTTTTTGTAGTGTGTATTATTACCTCAGGATAGAATAAAGATTGGTTACCGTGAAGTATTAATGATTTTCTACGCAATTTTCTCAATATGTATCTGTGTATATATATATATATATATATATATATATATATATATATATATATAT
>NC_068999.1:33331651-33334353 GCF_001194135.2 Octopus bimaculoides | reverse complement strand
TATATATATATATATATATATATATATATATTACTTCAATTAGAGGTTATGATGATTAATTTGTTGTTGATAATATACAATTATTAACTTCCCAATCTCCATTTTCTTTTCCATCTTTTATATATATATATATATAGCATTCAGATTTTGACAACTGTTTTTGTTGTTATGGAACTTAAATATACCCAAGAAAGAATACTAGAACCATTTTACCACTGATTAGGAAATGTATCTAATGTAGCTACTTGGCAAAGTAATTCATGAAAAAGATCTCTTTTGAATTATCTTATCCAAGCATGCAAGAAAAAGAAAAAGAAATCCTGCAAAATGATGAAAGATACTCAAACATATATTTAAGCAAGCCCTGCTTTGTTATATAATTTATATCCTACGAAGTGGCTTCCCGCTAAATATACAATATACATGTCATTACAAAACTCATTTACGATGTTTGATTAAATGAACATAGAGAATAGATTGAATTATAAACAGTATTGAACGCAAATTATTTTTTTATATTCTGATTTTAATTTCCTAATTTATGAATGTTGTGCTAATATTTAATATTTGTTCGTGCAAAACATGGAATTGCACAGAATATGGGAGTTGATTATACAAGTATAAAGGAATGTACATTTTCATAGGACTCTGAACTTTGAACTCTTTTTATTTTTCAGTGATGACCACACCATGCCATCTTTTCTTATCTTTCCATTTCCTATATTTGACTGGTAACCAGCCCTTGTGAGAAAATGTGTTTATTTACAAATATGTTTATAAGTATACAATGGGAAATGAATGAAGAAAAGAAAGGAAAAAAATGAAAAAGAAAATTGCTTTGTAATGAAATTTCAATGGGTTGACCACATCAAATTCAAAAGAAACATCACCCTCCCTCCTCCTCTATCTATCTCTCTCTGCCTATGTGTCTGTCTATCTATCTATCTATCTATCTATCTACCTACCTACCTACCTAATACATACCTCTCTATCTATCTATCCTTTCCCCGTCCTTTATTATTTTTTTTCTCCTTGGTTGTCCTGAAACCTCTCTCTCTCTGTTTATTTTTCTCCCCTTTTGCTTTTCTTTCTCTTCCCCCTTTTCCCCCAAAAAAACAAAAATATTTCTTTCCTCTTCTAAACAAAGCAAAAAAAAACATCCAATTCATATAAATGAACAATGAATCATTCTGTTCTTACCATCTTGATTTTCTCTTGACAAGTTTGATAAATGAAGGCAAGTGCTAATAAAGAATTATCCAAAATTCTAAATACGTCCTTTTTCTCAATATACAATAACTGTGCACCAATTCAAACACTCTATACATACACATGTACGTACATATATATCTATATATGTAATTGTTAAAGAGAATAACAAACATTAAGTCGTACTTAATTGTTTAGATTACCTGTGAACTAAACTGCCATACTTTGTATATATACACACACACACACACACACACATATATATATATATATATATATATATATATATATATATATATATAGTTATAATTTTCTTTCAAAACACATAGATGGCATAGAAGTGCTCAAGTCAAACCTGAGGCGTTAGATAAGTATAGTGGATACAATAGAAAAAGTTCAAATCAGGCAGACAACGAGAGATATAAAAATATATGAATACTAAGAATATACATGGACATATAGATATATAAACATAATAATAATAGAATATAGATAAAAAAAATAATGGAATATTGATAAAAAACGTTTTTTAAAAAATTAAAATATGTTATAGAGAAAGTGATAGGTATTAAAAAGAGTTTTGGGTTACATGTTAGAAGAAAATAAACTATCCCAATGATCGTTTCTGGAGTTCATTCGTTCAAATTATAGATGAATCTTACAATTCATTTCCAGAGAATGCCCCCTTCATCAGGGAAAAATGATGTTTACTCTAGATATGTGTTCAGTTCTTTACAAAAGTATGAGAAAATTGGATGCTTTTATAGAAGAGCAGATATAGCTATGTAAATTATGGAAGTTTTTACGAGGGCTGATGAGAGTAAAATTGGATTGCTTACTTTCTTTCTGAAAATTTATATTTGTATTGCCAATATATTGTTGTGCAAGAGAAATTAATGCTAAGTGAGTTCAAATTTAAATCGTCCCATCAAAGTTGAGTAGTATCAGTGGTTGCACAAATGAATAGCGTCAGAAAACTTATCTAAAACAGTGGAATTAAACATGCAAAGGATAATGTAGGATTCTTTTATACGCATTCAACGTCTACCAGTAATCGTATTGTATGGTAGGGCTTCGTCTATGATTGACCAAGATTCACCTATCATCAAACGAGGAGATTTTTAACACACATGCCCCACTTTATAATCATACCCTAAAATTAACTGGCTTTCATGATCAAATTTGATCATATATTCACCTCTGCTATCTCAGCCTTTGCTGCAGCAACTATTTCCAGATTATTCCCACAAGGATTACTTTACACGGATACTTACTACTGGAATGAAACTACACTCCAAGTACTGTTCTCTCTTTCTTTTTTCAGCACATCACACTCACTATCACTTCATACTAAAACTCACCGCCTATGGATATAATAATCGATTCCTTTACTATTTCTGTCTCCGATGAAGGGAAGTACTGGATCTTCCCAGAAACAGCTGTAAGACTCTATCCATAAAATATATTTCCAACCTTACCATTGCTCTCTTTAT
>NC_068999.1:33329869-33331641 GCF_001194135.2 Octopus bimaculoides | reverse complement strand
ATATATATATATATATATATATATATATACTGAAGCCAAGCCAAATCGCAGTCATGGCAGATACTGGTGTCACACAAATGGCATCCATGCTAGTGGCATGTAAAAGCACTCATTACACACTCAGAGTGATTATCATTAGGGAGTGCATCCAGCCATAGAAAACCATGTCAAATCGAACTGGAGTCTGGTGCAGACTTTTAGCTTACTGACCTTGGTCAAACCGTTCAACCCATGCCAGCATGGACAACAGACGTTGAATGATGATGATGATACATAAAAATATATATATACACACACACACACATATATAAATATGTGTGTGTGTGTGTATACATATATATATATATGTATATATGTGTGTGTGTGTGTGTGTGTGTGCGTGTGTGTGTGTGTATACAAGGTGCAATGGGTAATTTGTTGCCATTTTATATTTCTAATTTCGTGCATGCACATTGTTTTTGATTTTCTCAACTACACAGTATAGTAGGTTCAGTTGGGCACCGTCTGTGAGAAGAACAGCACCATGACGCAATTAACTTTGCCAGACATGTGGAAACAACATGCTGTACTGCTTGGCATTCATACCAAAAGTGATAAAAATCAAACATCCAGTCGACATCATGGTGTTTGGAGTGATCACTAGTGATGGCGCTGTTATGCCACCATTCATATTCCCACACAGCCTCAGACTTAACAAGAGGCCTACATCAAGTGCCTGGAGGAGGTTGTGCTGCCCTGAGTTAAGAGGGTGGCTGCTGGAAGATCCTATGTCTGGCAACAGGACTCTGCACCATGCCCCACAAGCAGGAGAACCCTGTCATAGCTGTCAGTCAATTTCTCTGACCACATCAGCCCTAAAATCTGCATATCTAACTCCCCAGATTGCAACTCCCTTGATTATTATGTGTGGGGCAAGGTTGAGCAAGAGACCAACAAGACTCCATGTAATACCAAAGATGAAGCAAAAGCAAGGATTATGGCAGCATTCACCAAAGTAAACAAGGAGACCATCCAGAAGAGTTGAAGGAGACTCTGAAGTCGTCTGGAGGCTGTGGTTGAAGCCAATGGCAAATTTTTTGAATAAATTTATTGTTTAGAATTTCAAGATGTCTTTGTGTAATTTTGGTAAACATATCTGTTAAAATGAGATGTCTGTTATTTTCATTTTTGCGTAATTTACATGGCAATTTTATTCACTGCACCCTGTGTGTGTGTGTGTGTGTGTGTTTTTGCTCTTTTGTCTTGTTTTATGTTGATGGTAAGGCCATCAGTGTTGGGGTCTTCTTCCTTGGCAGGTTTCTCAATTTTAGTTTTCCTTTTAGATGTGTTCTCTTGTTGATCTGTAGTGCCAGGAGAATGTCTGCCACTCTCATCACGGTCTTGATCTTTGTCCTTCTTGAATTCTTGTGCAAAGATATTGTCAAGTGTTTTCAGATGTAGTGCTTATGTAGCCATTGCACTTTAGAGCTGCCATTATAATATTATTCGGATTGTTTTCTTCAGCTATTTGCCACCCTCTGAATAAAAGTTTCAGTTCAGCACTGCCCTACTTTCAAGACGTGTAACCTGCTGTTTCCCCTGTATATATTCAGAGAAATATTGAGATAAGGAGAGACAGAGAGACAGGAAGAAAGAGAAGTAGAAGTTGTATTGATCTATGCGTGCACAGATATGACTTTGAGCATATAACTATAATCTTTCTATAGATATATTCCCATACAGCAAGAGTGAAAGAGAGAGAGAGAGAGAGAGAGAGAGAGAGAGAGAGAGAG
>NC_068999.1:33327299-33329859 GCF_001194135.2 Octopus bimaculoides | reverse complement strand
AGAAAGAGAGAAAGAGAGAGAGTGTGTATGTGCGTGTGCATGCACGCGTGCTAGAGAGAGACCGTTGGGGGGTGCTACAGGGAGAGAGACACAGGGGAGAGAGAGAAATTGAAAAATTAGTCAATCAATCGCAGCTTATATCGAAGGGTATAAGTGTGGAGAGACTTATGTTTTGGGATCATAAATATAAAAAACAAAAACAGAATTTACTTCCTTTCGTAAAATTTCAGTTGATTGAAAAATTCATTTCAAGTGCAGAGACTAAAAAAGATTCAGAGCCAAAAAAAGAATTATATATAAAGACATGTGTAGTTAATTAATCAATTAACTAAATAATTAATTCCGTATTCAATTACTGCTTCCTTGGAAATCTAGTATATACATCAGAAGCCTTTCTGCTTATATATAAGAATATAATGTCGCATGAGGAGTTGGTCAGTGTAAACAAAGTCGTTCTTGCCTACCTTGCTGGCTTTCAACAGATGATAATAACCAGAAGACAAAACAATTGTATACATACATCTTTTCCTTCACTTATTCTCTAAGAAAATGGGATTTTTTTACTGTGTAAGTTGGGAAGTGCCAATTGTTGATCAGATTATTCATGGGGTTTTGCCACATGAGTAACATATGAGCTTTTATGTGAACAAACACGAACTATTGGGAGAGACACAAGGAAGAGAGAAGAATTGAGAGATTAGTCAATCAATTTTTCATCATCATCATCATCATCGTTTAACGTCCGCTTTCCATGCTAGCATGGGTTGAATGATTTGACTGAGGCCTGGTGAACCAGATGGCTACACCAGGCTCCAATCTGATTTGGCAGAGTTTCTACAACTGGATGCCCTTCCTAACGCCAACCACTCTGAGAGTGTAGTGGGTGCTTTTATGTGCCACCGGCACGAAGGCCAGTCAGGCAGTACTGGCAATGGCCATGCTCAAAATGGTGTATTTTACGTGTCACCTGCACAGGAGCCAGTTCGGCGGTACTGGCAACAAACTCGCTCGAATGTCTTTTCACGCTCAAATGGTAGACATATTCCCATATATATACACATGTGCAGCAGGTAGGTATATAAGCATAGAAAGAGAGAGAGAACAAGGCAGAGAAAGAGAGCAAAAGAGAGAGAGAGAGAGAGCAAAAGAGAGTAAGAGAGAGAGAGCAAAAGAGAGTAAGAGAGAGGGAGTGTGTAAGTAGCTATGTGTGTGTGCACATGTACGTGTGCTTGAGAGTGTGGGTGGGTGCTACAAGAAGAGAGACAGATTAAATCAAAGGATGTACTGTGGAGAGACTTATATATTTTGGGATCATAAATATAAAGAAAAATGGAATTTACTTCCCTTTCAGTTGATTGAAAAATTAATTTAAAGCGCAGAGACTAAAAACATTTAGAGCCAAAAAAGATTTATATATAAAGGCATGTGTAGTTAATTAATTAATTAAATAATTAATTACCTATTCAAATACTACTTTCCTGGAAATTTAGATATATAAGTCAGACACCTTTCTGTTAATATATGAGAAAATATTACTGCGTGAGGAGTTGCATAGTGTACAGAAAGTCATTCTTACCTCAATTGTTGGCTTTCGACAGATCTGTTTATGCATAAGAAAATAATGCCGCATGAGGAGTTAGTGTAAAGGAAGTTTTTCTTACCTCAATTGTCATCCTTTGACTGATTGTAATAACCAAAAGACAAAAATTGTGGACATGTTTTTTTCCTCCACATATTCTATAAGAGAATTGTATCTTTTTCTGTGTAAGCAGGGAAGTTTCAATCTCTGGTCTGATTATTCACATGCCTATATATACATATATGTATGCTATATATATATATATATATATATATATATATATATATATATATATGCCAGGCCTGCCTGACTAGCTCCTGTGCCAATGGCGCCTAAAAAGCACCCACTACACTCTCAGAGTGGTTGGCATTAGGAAGGGCATCCAGCCATAGAAACATTGCTAGATCAGACTGGAGTCTGGTGCAGCCGCTGGCTCTCCAGACCTCAGTCAAATTGTCCAACCCATGCCAGCATGGAAAAAGGACGTTAAACGATGATTATGATGAGATATATATATGTATATATATATATATATATATACACACACAAATAAATTAGGGTGCCAGAATGCCACTTGCTAGAAATAGGAGTTAACATTCTGAAGCCAAAAATTTCTCAGTATTAAGAAACATACATGGTGAATGTAACAAATATAAAAAAGATAGGCCTTACCTTGTATAAACCACAAAGCAAGAACAGATATCTTGGTATCAATTGATTTCACATTTTGTATGTTAGTACTTAAGAATTGTCAGCCAAGCTTACTGTATTCATCCATTTTCCAAAATATTCATTTCATTACCCCATGTTTCTTCATAGTAAAAAATTTGTGACTTTGGAGTATTAACTCCTATTTCTAGCAAGTGGTATTCCAGTACACTAATTTATTTGCATATTTTACCTATGTAGGTAACTTGCTGGCCACTTTATTATTATTGTTCTTTCTGATAATGGTAATAATACTTTATGAAATTTATATAT
>NC_068999.1:33320962-33325644 GCF_001194135.2 Octopus bimaculoides | reverse complement strand
TAACTGTCTGGATGTTTTGCATCCTTGTCCCATTTTGTATTTTATATATATATATATATATATATATATATATATACACACATACATACATACATATATACATTTATGTAAATGGATGAGTGAATTTTCCTTTGTTTACAGTTATCACAGAAAATTCAATAAAGTTACCAGGGTAGCAAAATTCACACAAGTAACAAGGATGAAGCAACCTGTTCAAAGGCAGAAACTCCAGGTTAATGTACAGTAGTTTGTATAGTATAAATAAATAAATAGAGTTAAACGGTGTTATTCAAATTCTTTTACTTCTGACATATGTTTCGAAGACAACATTGGTATTATTCCAAAGGAATAAATGGTGTAAAATAATGTAATCTTCTCATCAGGGAAAGAAAGAGAATCAAACTCAACAATAAGACATTTTAACAATGTGATGACTGTGTAATTGATGAACAGAAGACTATCAAGTATTTAAAAAAAATGTTAGTAGATGTAACGTCAAAGGTAGCGCATGTGAAGAGAAGGGGTAAAGAAATCAATAAGGAGAGAACTAATAAAGGAGAAATATAGAGTGATATGTGTATTAAATAAATGTTCAAAGGCTTGGAAATAGATATCTCTATTGGAAGTAGAGTGAAAGAAGAACTAAATGCTCAAACTATATAGATTGGTAGAAATCACCTATATGAGCTAAAGGTGTGTTTCTGCCAATGTTTACATCGGTAAGAACGCTCTAGAATCGTGTTTACAAGTGGATTCTTAGGAAAGAGAATGTGGAACAGTTCAGAATTACAAATGTTACAGAATTTTTTACCTTTGTCGTAAGGGAAAGAGATTGACAGGATGAACCAATCTAAATTAAATTTCTTATTATTATCTTTAAGATACCAAATCAATTTACTAAGTCCTGTGCTACTGTGTTTACTACTATCCCTAAATGTAGAATAATGATTGGAAATTCTTTTAGATAATCAAGAAGAAGAAGCACCAATATAAAAAGAGACTTCAATACAGGAAGTAATTTTACACTGATATATAGAATTTGTAATCTTAGAATTATTAGACATAAATCTAATTCTGTTGGGGTTGACTTCAAAGACCAAAATTTTGTTGTTATTATTATTAGGGGAAAGGTTGGCATTAACTAAATTAATGTTGAACTCTCAATAAATGAATTTTTATTTAACAGGTTGATATTATGAGAAGATATAATTTGGGAAAGATTTTTTGTGTTGGAAAATGCTACTCTAAGTCTGTGAGAATTTTTTGGAAAGTTCTTACTAACTGCTTCATTTAGAATGAAAAAATGGGCTTAAATAACAGTTGTCTCCCTTATGTTGTAAAAAAAAATTGACTCTGTTTTGTGTTGGTGTCTATATCAAAATTAAAATCATTCTTCTTATTACAACTAGATTTCATGTCTTGATTAGTAGATGTAGAATGAGATTGAACAGAATTAATGTAGGTAACTTTTTCTTTATACCCTGCTTTAACTAAGGCAGAGTTATAAAATTCAGCTTTATCGTTAAAAATGTCAACATTGGCAGATAGTTTGACAATCTAACTGAAATATTTTAAACTAAATTCGTAGTAATTGTCCTAGCGTGATTACTGGATAGGCTATATATACTTAAGATTGGTGGATGGTTTGTGGTATGAGAAGTACGAGTTATTGTGCAAATTAAGTGTAATATCTAAGAAGTTGGCTTTAGTTACATCATCATCAAAAATTATGTCTAAGCCCATTCTACCGAAAAACCTAACTAACCTATTCTTAAACTTCTGTACGTTTTGATTGGAAACATTTTGGAGGTAAAGTAAACAATCATCACAATATAGACCTCCACTGATATCTGGGAAATGGTCAGCCATTTCATAAACTATATACACCAACTAAATCTGTGTCATTTGTGCTGAATCGGAACTTCCCATCATGACATCAAATTCGTCGGGTGTATCCTTACAGACACACAGCTTTTTGTCAAATTTTGTGATAGATTTTCTGGCTGCCAACACAACTTTAATCTCTTCTCTGGTGAAACCAGCTTTGTTGTGAGCAAGCCAAAGTGCTTTATTAGGTACTATTGGGTTTATGAAGGAATAAAAGCAAGAAATATCGAACTGGATAAATTTAGTGTTAACCTTATTAGTAATAGAAGTAAACCAATCAACGACTTGAAACGAATTAGACCATAAACTAAGTTTTAATTTATTGACTAATGTAGGGATATATTTATCTAGGATGCTTTTACTAAGTATACCGATGTCTGAGCTGGAAGGACAGATAAGCCGTAATGATGGGTTATTATAAAAGTTTTGTTTGTGGTCTTTTAAAATAAACTGTGGTTGCTTAGGATCCAATGGTTCTGTCTTCATCTGTAATCCATACATTTCCATAATTTCTTTAGCCTCAAGGTTAGCTTTCCTGAGTGTATTCATACCAGTAATCCTATAGTTTTTTTGAATTTCTTTTTTAAGCAGTTCCAGATAGTAGCTCCTAGTAAGTTTATAACGGTTTCCCATTTTATCTGATTGAACAAGTATGTAACCCATGTTATTAATTTCCTTGGAGATGTTGTGAAGATATCTAAGATACATTTATGTAAATATATATATATAAATATATATATACACATACATACATTTATGTATGTATGTATATATATATATATATATATATATATATATATATATATATACTAGCAGAGATACCCAGCGTTGCTCAGGATTAAAATGGTATAGTTTTTATTGTTTTACTTGCTTTGGTCATGTGACTGCGGTCATGCTGGAGCACCACCTTAGTGAGGGAAATCATACCTGTCTCCCCACGAGCGTTGGGGGCAACCATCAATGGAAACCCAAGGCTGACAGTCAGCTCAGCCTATAGTCCAACCGAGGGGGGGGAGAGTGTGAGTGCAGAGGAGTTCCATGCGAAAATAACACAGAGGAAACTGAAGTTAGCTGGACATGCTCTCTATCATTCAGAGTTGATACTGCACTCAGTGCTCCTGTGGGAGCCCCTACATGGACATACTAGAAGAGGGAGACTGAGGATGACATATGTTGATGCCCTAAGAACAGACACTGGTCTCTGGGAGATGCAGGACATAGCAGCGATGATGATGGACAAGGACTGCTGAAGAGAACTTGTTCCCGGAGTCGGGAATTTTACCTGCCCTATATATATATATATATATATACACACACACACGCATATACATATATATATACACATATACATATATATACATATATGTATATATATTTGCTCTTTTGTCTTGTTTGGTGTTGGAATTGCTGCTGGTAGGGCTATCAGTGCTAGTATCTTCTTCCTGGGCAGGATTTAGTTTTTATTTCAGATATATTCCCTTGAGGATCAGTAGGGCCAGGGGAATGTCTGTCACATCACGGTTTTGATCCTTGTTGTCCCACTTGAGTTCTTGTCTCCTTTGGCTATTTGATACCCTCTCAATAAAAGTTTCAGTTCAGCACTGACCAAACTCCAAGGCATCTTTAGCCTGTTTTACGTCCTGTATATATTTAGAGAAATATTGAGATAAGGAAAGGTAGGGAGACAGGAAGAAAGAGAGGTCTAAGCTGTATTGATCTATGCATGCACAGGTGGGGGGGGGGATACTAGATGGAAAAGAGACATCTGTGTGACTTTGAGTATATATCTATAATCTTTCTATAGACATATTCCCATATACACACATGTTCAACAGGGAGAGAGAGAGAGTGAAAGAGCGAGAGACAGACAGAGTGAGAGAGAAAGAGTGAGAGTGAGTGAGTGTATGTGTATATGTGTGTGTATGTGTGCACGCTCGTGCTAGAGAGAATGTGGTGGGGTGCTATAAGGAAAGAGACACTAGGGAGAGAGAAGAATTAAGAAACTAATCAATCAATTGCAGATTAAATCGAAGGATATTAATGTGAAGAAACTTATATGTTTTGGGATCATAAATATAAAGAAAAACTGAACTTACTGCTCTTCATAAAATTTTGGTTGACTGAAAAATTAATTTAAAAAAACAGAGCCTAAAAAGATTTATATATAAATACACATGTAGTTAATTCAGTAATTATCTAAATAATACATTACTTATTCAATTACTGCTTTTCTGTACACTAGTATATAAGTCACACACGTTTCTGTTTATATATAAGAAAATAATGCCATATGAGGTGTTGGTTAGTGTAAACAAAGTTGTTCTTACCTCAATTGTCAGCTTTAGACAGATCATAATAACCAAAAGACAAAACAATTGTATGCGTATGTTTTTGCCTCCACTTATTCTCTAAGAGAATCAGACATTTTACTGTGTAAATAGGGAACTGGCGATCCTTGATATGATTATTCACAGGGTTTTGCCACACGTGGGTAATACATGAGTTTTTATGCAAACAAACACAAACTTAGTAATTTTCACACTTTTCTCTGAAAATTCTATCTATGTAGTGCTTTAGCATTTTTGTAGCATATATTATTACCTTAGGATAGAATAAAGGCTCTTTGCCATGAAATATTAACGATTTTCTATGCAATTTTCTTAAAGATTTCCAGGGCAAAGTGAACAAACGGGATATCAGCAAATTGCCATTGTGATACATATGCGTATATATCTGTATGTTTATATATATTCTTTTATTTATTTGTCATTTGACTGCGGCCTGTGTGTAAATAT
>NC_068999.1:33317339-33319839 GCF_001194135.2 Octopus bimaculoides | reverse complement strand
ACCACTTACATTGGAAGAGATGGCTGAGAGGGTTTGCCAAAAACTTTTGCGAAGCTCCAAGAAGTCCATAAGAAGAACAAGTCTGGAAACTCAGATTCCTCCAATGCCAGTTTGGCACATCCTGAGGAAGTACCTAGTTATGAAACCCTACAAGCTGCAGCCCGTTCAGACCATCAGGGCAGATGACAAGCGAAAGCACAAACAATTCTGTGTTGATATGCAAGAGAAACTTGATGAAACCCAGTTCAGGGAACGTCTTGTTTTCAATGATGAGGCCAAATTTCATACAAATGGTGAAGTCACTAAGCATAATGTTTGCATTTGGGGCGAAGAAAGTCCTCATGCCACAATTGAGCATGAGAGAGACTCACCAAAGGTGAATGTGTTCTCCGCCATCTCCAAGAAGCATCGTCATGGTCCATTTTTCTTTGAGGTAAATGTGTCCGACGATGTTTATCTGCAAATGCTTCAGAACTCGCTAATGGATGAGCTCATTGCAAATGATGAAGACTTCATTTTTCAACAGAACAGGGTTCCACCTCACTGGAAGCTTACTGTGCAGGCCTATCTCAATGACAATCTGTGAGGGAGAGGGATAGAGTGTGCTGATGATGAAAACAATGTGCTGCTGAAATGACTGCCACGTTCACCTGACCTGACACCTTGCAATTTTTTCTCTGGAGCTATGTGAAGCACCTGGTCTATGTCCCCTCTCTTCCTGCAAACCTAGAGGAACTTCAGCAGAGAATCATTGCTACACTGGAGACTTTTACTCAAGACATGCTGCAGTGTGTTTGGGAGGAGCTGGATTACTGATTTAACGTGTGCCATGTCTCAGGTGGTGCACATATTGAACATTTGTGAAATCATTCATGGAAGCTACACATCTTTGAATTTCTCATTCAAATTTGGAGGAATAAATCTTATGTTGCTCAACATTAAGCCTGTTTAGTTTCATTTGCTTTTCCTATGTAGTTTCTGTGAAATATACATCTCAAATGATATCAAATTTTTTGAAACCCCCTGAGGATGATGATATAAATATTTATATGTATATATATTTATATGTATATATATATATATATATATATATATATATATATATATAATCTGGTGTAGCCATCTGGTTTCACCAGTCCTCAGTCAGATCGTCCAACCCATGCTAGCATGGAAAGCGGACGTTAAATGATGATGATGATGATGATGATGATATATATATATATGTGTACATATAATATATATATAAAATAAAAGAAGGAAAATGCATGCAATTTACATAGTAATAATATATTTTTTAATATATTTTATATTGTGTTAATTCAAGACAGGTTGCCCCTGGGAGCTTCTCTATACTTATGACCTTGCTCTAATTGCTGAGTCACTATCAGAACTAGAAGAGAAGTTTCAGGTGTGGAAGCAAGGATTAGAATCGAAGGGCCTCAGAGTCAACCTAGCTAAAACCAAAGTCCTAATAAATAGAAAGGCAGACAACCCACAAATCCCTTCAGGTAGATGGCCCTGCTCGATCTGTAGAAAAGGAATAGGTAGAAACTCTATAAGATGTACCCAGTGTAAGCTATGGACACATAAGGGCTGCAGCAATATCAAAGGAAGGCTAACTAGGAAGATAGTTTTTGTATGTGGCAGATGCTCAGGAGCAATAAACACTGAAAATGTGCAGAGAACAACTTCCGCCACAATCCAGGGAGAGAAACTAGAAGTGGTTGATAGCTTCTGTTACCTAGGTGACCAAGTTAGTAGCAGGGGTGGGTGCTCTGAAAGTGTAGCTGCTAGAATAAGAATAGCCTGAGCAAAGTTCAAAGACCTCCTACCTCTGCAGGTGACAAAGGGCCTCTTTCTCAGAGTGAAAGGCAGACTGTATGACGCTTGTGTACAAACAGCCATGCTACATGGCAGTGAAACATGGGCCATTACTGCAGAAGACATGTGTAAGCTTGCAAGAAACGAAGCCAATATGGTCCAATGGATGTGTAATGTCAATGCGGATACTCGACAGAGTGTTAGTACCTTGAGAGAAAAGTTAGACCTAAGAAGCACCAGTTGTGGTGTGCAAGAGAGACGATTGCACTGGTATGGTCATGTGGCAAGATTGGATGAGGATAGCTGTGTGAAAAAGTGCCACAGCCTAGTGGTTGAGGGAACCCATGGAAGCGACAGGCCCAGGAAGACCTGGGATGTGGTGGTGAAGCACAACCTTCGAACTTTAGGCCTCTCCGAGGCAATGACTATTGACCGGGACCTTTGGAAATATGTAGTACGTGAGAAGACCCCGCAAGCCAAGTGAGAGCATTGGCTTCTGCCAGAAGTGTAGCCAGCTCACTTATTCGTATCTTTACTTCATTGGACACTAAACTCTGCTTGCGAAGACCTGTTGAGGCAAGTAAATTGAAATCGAAATCGAACCAAATTCGATGACTGGCACCCATGCCAACCTCTCCTTCACTGGACATTAAACTCTGCTTGCAAAGACCTGTTGGGG
>NC_068999.1:33312593-33313627 GCF_001194135.2 Octopus bimaculoides | reverse complement strand
AGATATTTCTCCTGCAGCTGTCTCACTAGAAATATGGCATCAGTGGTGCTTTTACCTGGCACGAACCCAAACTGCATCTCATCTAAATTGATTTGCTCCCTAATTAGTTGGGCTATGACCCTCTCAGTAACTTTCATAACCTGATCTAACAGCTTGATGCCTCTGTAATTATTAGTATCTAAAGCGTTACCTTTACCTTTGTAGCAGTTTACTATGGTGCTGCTACACCAGTCATTGGGTATGACTCATACACATTATATATATATATATATATATATATATATATGTACACACACACACACACACACACACACACACACATATATACATTTGCTCTTTTGCCCTGTTTAGTGTTGATATTGTGATATTGGTGCTGGTAGGGCCATCAGTGCTGATGTCTTCTTCCTTGGCAGGTTTCTCAATCTTAGTTGTCGTTTCAGACTGATTCCCTTGTGGATCGGTAGGGCCAGGGGCATGTCTGTTACTCACAACAGGGTCTCCATCCTTACTGTTTTTGAGTTCCTGTGTAAAGATGGTGTTAAGTGTGTTAATGTGACGTTTGATGAGGGCATAGGAGCGGATCAACTCTCGTTTTTTCCCTTCTGTCTGAGCTGTGGTCATTCTCTACCCATTGCTCAATAGAGTTGCTGTTATATTATTATTTGGATTGTCTCCTTCAGCTATTTATCCACCATTTCAATAAGAGTCTCAGTTCAGCACTGATCCAATTTCAAGTCATCTTTAGACTTCTGTTTCCTCTTGTATATATTTAGAGAAATATTAAGATAAGAAAAGATAGGGAGAGAGGAAGAAAGAGATGTACAATTTGTATTGATCTATGCGTGCACAGGTGAGAAGGGTATTAGCTGGGATAGCGAAGAGTGATCTGTGTGACTTTGTGTACACATCTATAATCTTTCTATAGACATATTTCCATATACAGACATGTTCAATGTATAGGTATACAAGGAGATAGAGAGAGAGATTGAGGAAGGGACAGAGAGCGAGAGAGAGTGAGTGTGTGTGTGTGTGTG
>NC_068999.1:33308214-33312333 GCF_001194135.2 Octopus bimaculoides | reverse complement strand
GAGAGAGAGAGAAAGAGAGAGAGAGGGGGAGGAGGAGAGAGAGAGAGGGGGAGGAGGAGAGAGGGAGAGAGAGAGAGAGCAAGAGAAAAGAGAGAATGAGAGAGAGAGAGAAAGAGAACAAAAGAGAGAGAGAGAGAGTGTGTGTGTGTGTGTGTGTGTGTGTGTGTGCATACACGCGTGCTAGAGAGAGAGTGGGGGTGCAACAGGTGAGAGACATGGACTAGAGAGAGGAATTGAGAAATTAATCAATCGCAGGTTAAATCGAAGAGTATAAGAGTGGAGAGACTTATATATTTTGGCATCGTAAATATAAAGTAAAACAGACTTTACTTCTTTTCGTAAAATTTCAGTTGATTTAGGTGCAGGACCTAAAAAGATTTAGACCCTAAAAATGATTTATATATAAAGACACATGCAGTTAATTAATTAATTAACTAACTAATTAATCACATATTCAATTACTGCTTTCCTGGAAATTTAGATATATAAGTCAGACACCTTTCTGTTTATATGAAAGAAAATAATGCCGCATAAAGAGTTGGTTAGTGGAAACGAAGTCGTTCTTACCTCAATTGTTGCCTTGCAGCATATCTGTTTATATATAAGAAAATAATGCCACATGAGGAGTTGGTTAGCGTAAACGAAGACATTCTTACCTCAATTGTAGGCTTTCGACAGATCGTAATAATGAGAAAACAAAAGAATTTTATACATACGTTTTTTTACTCCACTTATTCTCTAAGACAATTGGATTTTTTACTGTGTAGGTAGGAACGTTTCGATCCTTGGTCTGATTATTCACATGGGTTTTTCCACACATGGGTAATGTACGAGTTTTTATGTAATCAAACGCAAACTTAGTAATTTTCACACTTTTCTATGAAAATTCTGTGTATGTAGTGTTTTAGTAGTGTGTATTATTACCTCAGGATAGAACAAAGATTGGTTACTATTGTAGGGAATTAGTAATAATGGTACACCCCTCCTACATGATGAGTGGAACGAGATATTCACTATAAGTAATGAGACACCAGCCAGTATCAAGAGAGTACATGTTAGATTCTGTTGTTGGTCATGTTTATACTGGTCTAGTAATTATATTGCAATATTGTGCGAGCGTTACAATGATCAAACTATTTGATAATAATAACACTTTGACAGGGGGTTCTACAATGCCAGATAGAAGTATTCTATCGATGACTTCGGAATATAACATCTGTCAGAATGACAACTGTCGTACAAAGACATATACAACAGTGACAAAAGACTGCTTTATAATAGTGGCGACGAGGATAAACCAATTCATGCGGAGTTAAAAGAAACGTGAAGAAGAGTGGATAAACTCACAAAGTTTGTGCACAAATTTTATGAAAAATCGTATAAGTATGGAAAATTTGTTGGCAGGTTTACTCGTGTTGCAAAAACAGCAGGTACAACTGCAAGAGTAACAACAGAAGCAACAACGATAACTGATATTACAGCAACAAATTGTGTAATTACTGAAGACGGCAGGAAAGCCAGAAAAAGTCTTCTCGCCAATGTCGTGAATTCAATAACTGAATTTAAATACGAACCTGACGAAGGAGTTACCTTTGAAGCATACTACAGAAGATATGAGCAAATTTTCAAGAAAGTATATAAAGATTGGGATGATGAGATGAAAACATAATTAATCTTGAGAAAACTAGCAGCAACAGAACACAAACAATACAGTAATTATGTACTTCCAGGAAAACCTTCAGACAAAAATTTTAATGATACAATAGATGTATTTTGTAAAATTTTCAATGAAAAAAGCTAATTGTTCAACACACGTTCGAAATGTCGGAACATAGAGAAAAACAACACTGAAGATTTTATCACATATGCTGGTAGAGTAAATAGGGAATGCAAGAAGTTTAAACTGGATAACTTAACTCCAGATAAGTTCAAATGCCTGATTTTTATACAGGGACTAACTGCCAAAAGGATGCAGAAGTCAGAGCTAGAATTCCTGCAAAGCCAGGATGTAACCCTGCAAAATGTGTCTGAAGAATGTGAAAGGATACTTAAATTAAGACACAGCACAGAGGAAATTGAACATAAAGACTGTTTCCAAGTAAAACCAGTGTGGAATAGTCCGAATAGAAATAAAACGTTTTCAGAAAAATACAACAAACACCAGGGAATAAACCCATGTTTTGCATGTGGAGGTATACACCTAAGGAAAAATTGTCCATTTAAAAAAGCAGTGTTTACGTTGTGGAAATACAAGACATATAATGTCGCAGTGTACAATGAAGATGATAAAACATCAGAAAAAAAGATGAAAGAATAAATATGTCATTGGAAGAAATTGAAATTATAATAAGGAAATTCATGAAAGTGAAAATCAGAAATACAAGTGTTAAAATGCAGCTGGACACGGGTAGTGACATTACTATTATAAACGTAAAAACATGGAAATACGTCAGTAAGCCAAATTTAATTAAATCTAAAAAGGTAGCACATGGTGTTACAGGAAAAAAATTATATTTTTTTGGTGAATTTGAATGAAATGTAACATTTTGAGGTCAAACAAAATAGGTAAAGATTAATGTGTTGGAAAATTCACTTAATAGAATGGATGGAACTATTTAAATTGGGGGATACATCCATAAGTGTTTTGTGTAGAAATGTAGTTGGGGGTCAGTGAAAGGTTCAAATGAGGCTGAAGGACTGAGGCAAACAAATAAAAGAATTATTTCCATTTTTTTTTTTTTTTTTTTTTGGACATAGCGGGAGTGTACAAAAGGTTCTAAACTTAATCACGTGTTCATTCTCTACAAACGCTTGATAGAAAAATTCAGAGCATTGATTATTTGGTACTGTCACTAGACATATTTAGTCAACCATGTCAGTCTTAACTTACGATGCCAAACATTGTCACTTCATATTAACACACAGACGTAGTGGGGAACCTACAAAATTTCTAAGACCAGTCATGTGACTATCCTCTACCAATCAAATCCTATTCACTCAACTGTGTCCGCTTTCATTTTAGGCACAAAATATACTGTCACGTGACACTAAAGCAGACCTAGTGGGAAATGTACAAAAGGTTTTAAACTTAATCACGCGTTCATTCTCTACAAACACTTGACAGAAAACATTCAGAGCATTGATTGTTTGGACATGTTCAGTCAACCGTGTCAGCCTTAATTTACGATGCCCAACTTTATCACTTGAGACTAACACAAACATTTCTAAGACCAGTCATATGACTATCCTCTACCAATCAAATCTTATTCAAAACATACTAATTTGAGCCATGAACTCCCTATAAAAATGGGGCAAGCTTCAAACACTAATCAGAATGTCTTTCTATTACAACTTTTTGAAAATTAGTGTAAACTATGAAAGTAGTTAAATCTTTAAATAAAATAGTAAAATTGTTTTAACTATTCTCAATGCATTTTCAACTTCTATTATTCCTATATATATATATATATATATATATATATATACACACACACACAACAGGCTTCTTTCAGCTTCCATTTACCAAATCTGCTCACAAGGTTTTGGTCAGCCCAAGACTATAGTAGAAGACAATTGCCCAAGGTGCCACACAGTGGGACTGAACCTGGTACCATGTGATTGAGCAGCAAGATTCTTATCACACACCCATGATATACATAAATTACAGACTCTCCTGCCAGTAGACGCCGTATAAGTGTTCTGCAATATCTTACTGACCAACCACACATGATTTGTTTATAGTGATGAAATGTTTGTGTTCACATAAGCTAACTGGCTTCATCAAATCGACAATCTGTGTACAGATGCACAAAAGTGCCACATGTGAGGTGTCAAAACAGAATAATGTGAAATGAAGTGTTTTGCTCAAGAACACAATGTACGAGTTGACTTGGGAATCAAAACCATGATCTCACAATAGTGAGTGAAACACCCTAACCACTAAGCCATGTGCCTTCACAAATATGTATATAATATATATAAATATGCATACAAACATATATATATATATATATATACACACACACATACATATAAATATACATACATGCATGCATACATACATACACCAAACACACACACACACACACACACGTATATATATATATATATATATATACA
>NC_068999.1:33306245-33308204 GCF_001194135.2 Octopus bimaculoides | reverse complement strand
TATAAGGTGATTAGAATCAAAATAAGCAACAAGGATATCTGCTTATTTTGATTCTAATCACCTTATTTTGAAATTGTATGGATAATACTGTACTAAATTCTGGTGCCTCAACTTAAGTACCATATTCATCTGAATCTAAATTTTTGCTGAACTTATATATATACACACACACACATACATACAGATATATATGGACACACAAACATACGTATATACACATAAAGATACACACACACATAGAACATTATGATCATTATTAAAACTGTATTGCTAAATAGAACATGTCTGGAAGAGTAGCAAGTAGTGTTCTCTGACGACCAATGTCGCTGATTCTTCAGCAATAATTACTTTTTATTGTTAACGAGAGGAAATTCTATTTTTATAAGAATCTTCGAATAATAAGTGATAAAAGCTCCGTTGTATAACAGACTGTAAGTTGTTTAAGTAATATAACATTTGTCAGTTTTCTTGGCCTTCGGTAAAATACAGAATTATATGACAAGCTCTCTGGATTGAAGAAGCAACTTGCAATGCTACTCTGCAAAATTCTTACATAAATCTACCAAGATATTTAATTTGACAAGCTGTTCATTTAATATATAGTACAGGTAGCTGCTGATCATGAGATGCAGTAATGTTATCTGGTTATAAATATATATTCATATACTCATTTACTCATTTACTTGTTTCAATCATTTGAGTGTGGCCATGCTGGAGCACCACCTACAGCTGAACAAATCGACTCCAGAACTTATTCTATCGGTCTCTTTTGCCAAACTGCTGGATTATGGGGATGTAAAGACATTAAGCTCAGTTGTCAAGTGATAGCAGGGGGACAAGCACAGACACACACACAAATATAAACATATATATATATATATATATATATATAACAACAGACTTCTTTCAGTTTCCTTCTACCAAATCCACTCACAAGGCTTTGGTCAGCCCAAGGGTATAGTAAAAGACACTTGCCCAAGGTGAACCTGGAACTGAACCTGGTACCATGTGGTTGGGAAGCAAGCTTCTTTCCCCCACCCCCACACACACACATTATATAATATAGGAGCACTCTGTCGGTGAGGGTCCCAGCCGATACAATCAACAGAAGAGCTTGCTCGTGAAATTAACATGAAAGTGGTTGAGCACTCCACAGACATGTGTACCTTTAATGTAGTTCTCAGAGAGATTCAGCGTGACATAGAATGTGACAAGGCTGGCTCCTTTGAAATACAGGTACTACTCATTTTTGCCAGCTGAGTGGACTGGAGCAATGTGAAATAAAGTGTCTTGCTCAAGGACACAACACGTAGCTGGGAATTGAACACACAACCTTACGATCGTGAGCTGAATGCCCTAACCAATGAGCCATGCGCTTTCACATATATATGTATGTGTGTGTATGTATGTATGTATGTATGTATATATGTATATGTATACACACATTCAGACTCCAATGGCCGGTGACTAGCAACATGTTTGAAATTCGGAGTACCAAGGAGTTTGAATCAAACTATTTTAATCCATACATGTAACTCCAAATAAATGCATTGAGTGCCCTTCTTTCATTTGTCTACTTACTTGTACATACAAATATACATGTATACAACCCTCCATATTTGTTGCCATTCGGTTTTTGTTCCCAACTTTCACCCTCCATAAATACAAAATTTTAATTTGGTACTTATGGGAGCAACTGTCTCCAAAGACTTGTATTATTGTTCAATGCTCAAAATGAGGAGTAGATAGACAGCCGACAACAGATGAAGGGTCGTTCCTTGTGTTACTTGTCCTGTTTTCCATTTGTTTCTCTTGTTGTTTACGTATTGAACTCATTTGTTTTCGTATTTCATGTTCTTTATTGTTGGTGACGTCCTGTACCCATTTATCCATATGTATATATATGTATATATATATATTATATTATATATATATATATATATATATATATATATATAT
>NC_068999.1:33304567-33305847 GCF_001194135.2 Octopus bimaculoides | reverse complement strand
TATATACATACACATACATATACAGAGTGCAATGAGTAAATTGTTGCCATTTTATATTTTTTATTTCACGTATGTGCATTGTTTGTTTTTGATTTTGTTGACTACACAGTATAGTAAGGTCAGTTGGGCACCATCTGTGAGAAAAACAACATCATGATGCAATTCACTCTGCCAGAAATTTGGAAACAAATACCAGTACTACTTGGCATTCACACCAGAAGCTCCACTAAAAACGCTTCAGAGTGTTTCAGTTTCAATCTGAGGGAAGTGCAGAGGATTCAGAAAGAGTTGGACGTGTCTAATGGTAATTACGAAGGTACGGCAGCTTGGAAAACTCACTCTTATCGTTCTGATAAAAAAAGAACTCCTGAATTTGTTGGTGAGATCCAGGCCATGATTAACAACGATCCCTCTTAGTCAATCAGGTCCAGCGCCAGGGACATGGAAGTGCCTGAGTTTCTTATCAGGAAGGTAATGCATGAAGACATTTGGTATTCCTCATAGAAGATGAGAAAGGGCCAATTTTTATACCAAACCATCAAGGACAATAAAAAAAAACCATACTACAAAGCTTTTGAACCAATTCAAGCATCCCCTCTAATTGAACATGCTTTGCTTTTTCTCAGACGAGAAAAGTTTCTGCCAGGATCAGATGGTGAATACACAAAACAATCACTGGCTTACCGGGTCCCCAAAACATGTACTGAAGAGTGATAAAAATCAAACATCCAATCAACATCATGGTGTTTGGAGTGATCACTAGTGATTGCAACATTATGTCTCCATTCATCTTCCCTCAGACTCAATACAGAGGCCTACATCAAGTACCTGTAGGAGGTAGTGCTGCCCTGAGTGAAGAGGGTGGCTGCTGGAAGACCCTATGTTTAGCAACAGGACCCTGCACCATACCATAGAAGCTGGAGAACCCAGTCATAGCTGTCAGACAATTTCTGCGACCACATCACCCTAAGATCTGGCCACCTAACTCCACCGAGAGACCAACAAAACTCCTTGTAACGCCAAAGATGAACTGAAAGTAAGGATTATGGCAGTATTCACCAACTTAAACAAGGAGACTATCCAGAAGAGTTGCAGGAGATTCCAAAGTCGTCTTGAGGCCATGGTAGAAGACAATGGTGATTTTATTGAATAAATTTACTCTTTAGTATTTCAAGATATTTTAAACTAATTTTGGTAAATATATCTGTTAAAATGAGACACCAGTGTTATTTTCATTTTTGTGTAACTTAGATAACAATTTATTCACCACACTCTGTCTC
>NC_068999.1:33301902-33304289 GCF_001194135.2 Octopus bimaculoides | reverse complement strand
TATATATATATATATATATATATATATATATATATATATATATATATATATATATATATATATATATATATATATGTATATACACACACACATATATCTATATATATACATATATTTATATACATATATATATATATATCATCATCATCCTCATTGTTTAACATCCACCTTCCATGCTGGCATGGGTTGGACGGTTTGACAGGAGCCCGGCTAGCACAAGACTATACCAGGCATCTGCATCTGTTTTAGCATGGTTTTTGTGGCTGGATGCCCTTCCTAACATTAATCACCCCACAGAGTAGACCAATATACATATATACACATACATATGCCAAAACAGACAATTGGAACCTGGACAGCTCTTGTTTGACTGTACAACCCATGTCGACATGGAAAGCAGATGTTAAATGATAACGATGGTTTATCTATCTATATTACATTAAAAGTCAGTCTGAATCTTGCTTGCTTGCAATGTTACTCAGCCATCCTGCTGCATAATGCGAAAATACTATGAATTAAGTTAATTCTGAAATGGTAATACAAATGGAATAAAACAAGTTTCACGTAAATTGGTAAAGAAGTTTTCAAGATATTAGGGATTTTTGGGGTATAAATACCCAAATGGTGCATAATGGGAAAATGTTCTGAAAATAATCTTAATCCTGAAAGGGAAGAAACTCTTATCTTTCTATTAGACAGTGAGTTGACAACGAAAATATAGGAGTTTTTTTTTACAGTTTCTATTTTCACTTTTGTTAAACACAATATTTTAATCATTTAGAAATATTTCTAAGTGAACATAATTTCAAAAATATAAGTTGTTTACTCTCTCTTTTACTCTTTTACTTGTTTCAGTCATTTGACTGCAGCCATGCTAGAGCACCGCCTTTAGTCGAGCAAATCGACCCCAGGACATATTCTTTGGAAGCCTAGTACTTATTCTATCGGTCTCTTTTTGCCGAACCGCTAAGTTACAGGGATGTAAACACACAACCATAGGTTGTCAAGCGATGTTGGGGGAAAAAATACAGACACACAAACATACATACACACATACATATACATATATATACATATATACGACGGGCTTCTTTCAGTTTCCGTCTACCAAATCCACTCACAAGGTTTTGTTCGGCCCGAGGCTATAGTGGAAGACACTTGCCCAAGATGCCATGCAGTGGGAATGAACCCGGAACCATGTGGTTGGTAAGCAAGCTACCTACCACACAGCCACTCCTGCACCTATGTTTGTACAGTATGTATATTTTAGCTTTCTTTAAACAGACAATATTTTAATGCTTTTTAAAATTATTTTCAAGAGAATACCATTACAAAATTTTTTTTGGTATATTTAAAAAATATTCTAAAGTGAAAATGACTTTAAAAATACGGTAAATATTTCATAAAAGACCCATTCATAACCTCAGTGAGAAATTATTATTTTTTTTTTTTGGAGTGCATTGAACGTATCTCACCTCCAAAGATTTGGCTGCTATTTCTAGCACGCCTTGCTATCACAACAGCTATTTACGATAAAGGACCTGAAATACCTGTTATGTGGTAGCAGGGCATGCAAGAAATAGCAGCCAAATCTTTCCTTTTCAGGAGAAGGAGCCGTTTACACAAGATTTTGATGTCACATTTGTTGAACGCATGCAAAATAACCTGGAAAAGTAAAAAAAAAAAAGCACAAAACAAAACTCCATTGCTGGGAAACTCAGATTTTCCTGGTGACCCAATGGGTCACAAGTAGTCTAGTAATACATCAAAAGTGTGCTTGAATCTTGCTTGCTTGCAATGTTACCCAGCCAAACTGGCGCATAATGGGAAAATACTATGAATTAAGTGTACCCTGAAATGTTAATACAGATGGAATGAAACCAGTTTCGCATAAATTGGACAAGTAGTTTTTGAGATAGAGGTTTGTTGGGTATAAATACCCAAAATGGTGCATAATGAGAAAACATTCTGAAAATAATCTTAATCCTGAAAGGAAAAAACCTCTTATCTTTTGATTAGACACAGTGACTTGACAACGAAAAAATATGGTTTGTTTTTTCACAGTAAATGTTTCTATTTTCGCTTTTGTTAAACACAATATTTTAATCATTTAGAAATATTTTTAAGTGAATGTGATTTCAAAAATATAATTTGTTTTGTACAGTAAGTATTTATATTTTAGCTTTCTTTAAACAGACAATATTTTAATGTTTTTTTTTTTAGTTATTTTCAAGAGAATACCATTACAAAAATCTTTTTGGCATATTAAAAATATATTTCAAAGTGAAAATGACTTTAATAATAAGGTAAATATTTCATAAAAGACCCACTCGTAACCTTGGTGTGAAATAGTTTTTTTTTCATAGGTTTTTTTTTTTTGAGAGTAT
>NC_068999.1:33301273-33301892 GCF_001194135.2 Octopus bimaculoides | reverse complement strand
TTTTTTTCATAGGTTTTTTTTTTTGAGAGTATTCAACATATCTCACCTCCAAAGATTTGGCTGCTATTTCTAGCACACGCTGCTACGACGTAACAGCTATTTGCAATAAAGGATCCAAAATACTTGTTACATGGTAGCAGGGCGTGCAAGAAACAGTAGCCAAATCTTTCCTGTTCTGAGAAAAGGAGCTGTTTACACATAATTTCAATGTCATTCATTTGAAAGCATGCAAAATAACCTGGAAAAGAAGAAAAAAAACCCACGAAACAAAACTCCGTTGCTGAGAAACTCAGAGTTTCCCGGTGACCCAATAAGTAATGAACGGAGATGCGTAGATATGTGCTGCATCCAGGAAGTAAGATGGAGAGGAGGTTCTGCAAGGTTCCTCACAGGCAAAGAACACAGGTACAAGATTTTCTGGGCAGGGAACACTGACGGGGTCGGGGGCGTAGGAATACTTCTAGCGGAGAAATGGGTGGATAAGGTAATCGAGGTCGTTAGAGTAAGTGACAGAGTACTTAAGATCAGACTAGTGCTTCATCATAGATTAGCTACTGTCATCTCAGCCTATGCACCTCAACCTGGGCTACCAGATGGTCTGAAAGACCAATTCTATGAC
>NC_068999.1:33294254-33298500 GCF_001194135.2 Octopus bimaculoides | reverse complement strand
CACTACACTCTCTGAGTGCTTGGCGTTAGGAAGGGCATCCAGCTGTAGAAACTCTGCCAAATCAGACTGGAGCCTGGTGTTGCCATCCGGTTTCACCAGTCCTCAGTCAAATCGTCCAACCCATGCTAGCATGGAAAGCGGACGTTAAACGATGATGATGATGATGATGATGATATATATATATATATGTATACACACACACACACACACACACACACACACACACACACAGAACATTATTTACAATAAAAAAGCGGTACAAGTGAGAGACACAAGGAGAAAGTAAATAATTGTAGATCTATATAACCCATGTTTACATGCTGGATGAGCAAGTAGGATGCTTAAAATGTTGAAAACTTGTATGTTTGTTTGTCATACCTAATTCATCTCTTCTACCACCATTACTTTGCTTATGTGCAGTATTGAAACAATCAATTCTTTAGTTTACTGTAAAATATTGCATGCTGGTACTTGTTAACAATAAACTCAATACGGCAGTGTCTTTGAAAATCACATAGTGTACAAAGGATGAAACGGGTGATGATGAGGTGAGGTGCAAGGACAGAAATGTAGGTTAAGGTGATAATCTTTAATAAGATTTGTGATCATCATTATCACCATGACGTTGACAATTATGATGACAATGATAATGATTGTGGTGGTGGTGGTGGCAGTGGTGGTGATAGTGATGGTTGTGATGATGATGAGGAGGATGGTGGTGATTGTGATGGTTGTGATGATGATGAGGAGGATGGTGGTGGAGGATGACGACGACAATGATAGCGAAGGTGGATGAGGATGATGGTGATAGTAGTGATGATGATGATGGTGATGGTGGTAATGATGATGATGACAATGGTGGTGGCGATGGTGGTGGTGGTGATGGCAGTGCTAGCGATGAAGATGATGATAATGACAAATGTAAACGGTGTCAAAATAACAATGACAATAAAGATGTTGGCAACGACAGCATTGTAATTATACTGTTGTTGTTTTACTCCAAATGAACTCTGATCCAGCAGACTTGTTATGAAAGGAATTCCAGTCATGACTACCACTACTTCTTTAAGGGTTAAGTCTAGGACTTCATTACCTAATGTGCCTTCGACTTATTCATATTTGAAAATAACAGGATGTGATTTGAGGAAGATTGGTGGTTATTTCTAGAAGGTTGACTCACCACATAGAAGCTCAATCATTAACTTGATTATAGTGATGATAATGAATGAAGGCATTGGTCATTAATGGTCAGGGGTATTCGGTCCGTGATCCTAAGGTCATGAGTTTGATACCTGATAGAACATTGTGTCCTTGAGCAAGACACTTTATTTCACATTGCTCCAGTCCACTCAGCTGGCAAAAACGTGTTGTACTTGTAATTCAAAAGGCCAGCATTGCCACATTGTGTGTCATGCTGAATATCCCTGAGAACTACGTTAAGGGTACGTGTGTCGGTGGAGCGCTCAGCCACATGCACATTAATTTCATGAGCCGGTTGTTCTGTTGATTGGATCAACTGAAACCCTAATTATCATAACCAACGGCGTGCCAATGCATTTCCATCAATGATGATAATGGCATATGATGGTAGTACTGCTGCTGCTGCTGCTGCTGCTGCTGATGATGATGATGATGATGATGATGATGATGATGATGATGATGATGATGACGATTTTGTGTTGATGGTAAGGATGATGATGATGATAGTGATGGTGCTAGTAGTGAGGCTGATGGTCAGAATGGTAGTGATGATGGTGATGATGATGATGATGCTAATGGCAGTTATAATAGCAGTCTGGACGATAGTGGTGATGGTGATGGTGCTAATGGTAATGGTGGCAGTGATGAAGATAACAGTTTTAATAACTATGATGAAATCGACCAACTAGAAACAAAAGAAATAACTTGTTCTTAGATGAGATGATAACAACAACAACAACAACAACAGCATCGACAACAACAAAAACACCAGCATCAACAGCAGTATCATGACTGAAGGGGGTCTTTACCCTAAGATCTGAGCAACATAAAACAAGATCGAAAACAACAGTAACAATAGCAACAACAACAGTGTTGATAACAACAGTAGCAACAATATTGACAAGAACAACAGTAACAACAACAACAACAACAGTATCAAAACAAGAACAACAACAATAGTAGCATCCACAACAACAGCAACAACAACACTAGTAACCAAAACAACAATAACTGTCAGTGATGATCAGAATTTTCATGGTCCATTTAATATAAAATTTTCACTTGAATGAATCCTTTTAATCTTGGTGTAAAGCATTTAGCACTTTACTTTGGTTATTACTGGTATTTCAAGAATTCAGCCAAAAGAGATAAGACCTGCTACAACCATCACATCATGATCACAACTATAACCTTCATCACCATTACCTGCACCACCACCTCTACCACTACCACAAATACCACCATCACCAATATAAGAGCTGCTACTTGATCAAGTTCCTTCCCAAATCATATAAACACATAACGCTGGTTTCTCAGATTATCTGACATATACACTCCCCACTGGTATACTCATTTTTGCCAGCTTGAGTGGATTGGAGTAACATGAAATGAAGTGTTTTGCTCAAGAACACAATGCATTGCCTGGTCCAGGAATAGAACATATGTGGCCTTGCTCTCGTCCCCTTTCTTCCTAGTATTTTCAGTGCAGCCAGCAATCACTTTGGAAGTGAGGACAATTTGGTAACAAGTACAATGTTTTTGTTATTTGTTTCAGATGTCAATGTAGTTGCAAGCAGGCATAGCTGCCTGCTTACCCCTTCACCCATAACCCCGCAGCACATTCAGATGGTGAAAGCTAGTGTGTGAGAGTGTTGCTGCAGCCTGCGATTCGTACTCATTTAAAGGTGAGTAGATCTGAGCAGATGTGAAGGCACATGGCTCAGTGATTACAGCATCAGGCTCACAATCATGAGGTAGTGAGTTCAATTCCCAGACCAGGCTGTGTGTTGTGTTCTTGAGCAAAACACTTTATTTCATGTTTCTCCTGTTCACTCAGCTGTAGAAGTGAGTTGTGACATCACTGATGCCAAGCTGTATCAGCCTTTGCTTTCCCTTGGATAACATCAGTTGCATGGAGAGAGGAGGCTGGTATGCATGAGTGACTGCTGGTCTTCTATAAACAACCTTGCCCAAACTTGTGCTTCAGAGGAGAATTTTCTAGATACAATCTCATGATCTTTCATGACTGAAGGGGATTTTTACCCTAAGATTTGAGCAACATAAAATTAGGTGTATGTTCAAGGTTGTAATGCATCACCTAGTCCTGGAATTGAATCCACAACCTTTTGAATTGCGAAGCAATTATCTTAACCACTAGGCCATGCCTAATGGTTAGGGTGATTTTCAGTCTTTTCAATTGTGTCTCTTAACTTTTGTGGTGTTAAATACAGATCTATCCCTGCTACCCCAATTCTCCATGTCATCTTGACTGGGACCTTGTACAAGTCAAATCTCTGGTCTGTAGTTCTCAGCTAGTCAGTTTACTGAAACTTGCAGTCTTTTCAGTGGTGATGGTGGGGATTTTTGTGGTTGTGAATGTAAATGTGGTGATGGTTGTTGCTGTTACAGCAAATAGAAGATATGATAGTTTGAAGTAGTGCTGTTGTTGTTTAGTTGCCAAATAAGCTCTAATCCAGCAAGACTATGATCAAGACCATTCCATCCATGAACATCTCATCTTTTATTCCAAGAACACTGTTCTTTATTAAGATAGTTGCAGCTCAAGTGCTGGAAATATCTAGCAAGGTAGGTTATGTATTAGTTACACACAGTACATCAGAATGGTATCATACACAATGACTGGTATTGTAGTATCATTGTAAACTGCTACAAGGGATGAAAGAGATACACAAAAAGAGGAGAGAATAAAACAGCATCAAAGTGATGGACAAGGTTATGATAGTCACTGATATAAGTTACATCACAGATGATTAGAAATGGAATTACATGTGTATAATTACGTTTTTTTAATTAAATTTTTGATAGAGTCCTTCTCACAAACTATTATAACTATTTATTGATTTAGTGACCCTCATCCTGACTGTCAACTAAATGTATGTCTATACATGGTATATATTTGATTTGATTGATCAAGCTCTCCTCCAGTCAACAATGGAAATAGCATGATAAATTAAATATATGCAGGGAACTAAGTGCATGTGCATGCATGTGTGTATATATATATATATATATATATATATATATA
>NC_068999.1:33290930-33294018 GCF_001194135.2 Octopus bimaculoides | reverse complement strand
ATATATATATATATATATATATATATATATATATAATTTGTGTAGAGGTATTTGAATATTTCATAATTGTAATAATATGTTATAGTTGGAAAATATTTCATTTCCATTACAACAATTGCTTTCAGTCCAACAAACAACCTTCGATCAAGCCACTTGCCAAACAAGTACAACTGATAGACTCTAGACATATTTCTGTTGTTACAGGCATAGCTGAATGGTGAGGAACTTTTATCTGCAACCATAAGCTCTGACTATTTCACAGAAACATGTAACCCTTAAAGGAATTCTCAAGTTGATTCAGCATGACACAATATGTGACAAGGATGGACTTCTGAATCACAAGCAGACTCTGTCAAACAGGCTTCTATACAGTTTCCAACTGCTTAGTTTCATTTATAAGACTTGGATCAGCCTAATATTTCGGTAAAAGACAGTTACCCAAAATGCCACAAAGCAGGATCAAACACAAAACCTCGTGACTAACACTTGCCCATATTAGCTTTAAACAAGAATGCTGTTGACAGTGAATTCGAAGTCTCAGCCAACTAAGCCATGGTTGGCTGGCCAGCTAAGCAGTCCAACAATGGCTTAGCTGTGTGTGTGTGTGTGTGTGTGTGTGTGTCACGACAGAGAGAGAAGTTTTGAGGGAGTTCAGGAAGAGATTTCAACACAAAAAACCAGAGCACCTGCACCAGGAGAATGCATCAATCCACCTTGGTAACAAACAACTTGACAGAGATGGGCATCAAAACTCCCACACCCTCCCTAGAGTCCAGACATTGTACCCTATGACCTTTGGTTGTTGCCCAAGCTGAAGAAGGTGAAAGAGGCTGTGAGACAAGGGTCCTGGATACTTTCACTTTAGAGGATTTCCATGGGGCCATTCCAAAGTAGCTGCAGTGCTGCAACAAGTCAGAGGACCCTATTTTAAAGGAGACTAGAGCTTTGTACCTCTTTGAAATTAATAAATGTCTCCCATGAAAAAGTCTCAATACTTATGGAATGCACCTTGTATATGCGTGTTTTTTTGTCCCCCACCACTATTTGACAATCAGTGTTGGTTTGTTTATGTCCCCGTAACTTAGCAGTTTAGCAAACAAGCCCAATAGAATAAGAACCAGACTGAAAAAAATAAGTACTGGGGTCAATTTGTCTGACTAAACCCTTCAAGGCAGTGTCCCAGCGTGACTGCAGTTTAATGACCGAAACAAGCAAAAGATAAAAGATAGACATCATCATCATCATCACCATCGTCAGAGAGAGGGGGAGGAGAGAGGGGGGAGGGAGAGAGAGAGGGAGAGGGAGAGAGAGAGAGATGCGTATAAGTGCAGGAATATTAGAAGGAATAAATCAGAATACAGTATGTTCTATGTACACTTTATCATCAAGAAAAGCAGATGATATTATACATATATCTACATTATATATATATATATATATATATATATATATATATGCGTATGTGTGTGTGAGGGAAAGTGAGCTGGGTAACAACAATTGAAAGTGTTCATTATAAAACAAATTAAGATAAAGGTCAACCACAAGATATGTATAAATATATACACAAACATATATATGCGTATACATAAGCACAGACACACACATAAATATATATATATACATATCTTAATTTCTGGGCAATTTGCCATGCTTTATCAGGTTTCATGTTTCAAAACAGACCAAAACACACAGCAAACGATATCACACTACACTAAAAATACTTGATTTATTGATATCAACATGGAATTGCTGGCATCAACAAGAATATCTGGGTCAGCCATTATAATATTTGGCATCATTTCAAGATATCTTGTTAAAAATCTTTACTATTGGACTTATTTCTCCAATTATTCATTTGTCAGTTTATGATTAACTATATATGTGTGTATATATACATATGTGTGTATATATACATATAAACAATGAAGATGATGACGATGATATATATATATATCAAATGAATAATTGTGTAGAAATATATATATATATACATGCATGTGTGTGTGTGTGTGTATGTGTGTGTGTGTGTGTGTGTGTGTGTGTGTGTGTGCACGCATGTGTGCATGTGGTAAAAAGTTTGATTCTCAACCACTTGGTTCCAGGTTCAGTCCCACTGCATGGCACCTTGGGCAAGTGCCTTTTACTATAGCCTTGAGTTGACTAAATCCTTGTGTATGGATTTGGTAGGCAGAAACAGAAAGAAGCCCTTCGTGAGTGTCTGTGTGTGTGTGTGTTTGTCCCCACCACCATTTGACAACTGGTGTTTGTGTGTATATGTCCGCATGACTTAGCAGTTTGATAAAAGAGACCGACACAATAACCTACCAGGTTTTACAAAAAAATATGTACTGGGCTCAATAAATACGATTAAAATTCTTCAAGGTGGTGCCCCAGCATGGTTGCAATTTAATGAATGATGCAAGTAAAAGATGAAAGGTAAAAAAAAAGATGCCACTCCTCTGAATATAGATCTTAATTGTCATTGTGATTTTGTAGCATGGACAAAAGCAGGCCTTGCCATCCACAAGCACTTGAGCAAAGAGAGTCCTCAACTTGCTCCATTTGCCAAGAGATTTGCAGAGCACTGGTGAGCCTTGTGGGGGCACATAAATGGCCATTGAACATGATTACCGCTTTATTTTGCTGAACCCTCATTTGTCTTTCATGACAAGAGAATCCATCATATATGTATGTATATATATATATCATATATATATATATATACACACAAACACACATACACACACACACACATATTATGATGATGATGATATATATATATTTACTAGCAGAAATACCCGGCGTTGCCCGAGTTAAAGAGAATAATGAAATCTAAAAACGCCGTCTAGACTACGCATCATCTTTATATATAGAGATGTATATACACACACGCACCCAAACACACGTATATATATGTATATCAATATAAATATATGAAAGTCAATGAAGTTTCGTAAAAGAAGGTGATCATGTACATACTTTCTTGCTGTTGTGATTATAACACTTCATTGTAAACTATGTTCCTTGTTTTCCCTTGTGGAGCATATACAAATAGGTTTTTTGTTGCTGCCCACTCTTGAGCAGCCAA
>NC_068999.1:33278590-33290175 GCF_001194135.2 Octopus bimaculoides | reverse complement strand
GTATCGAAATGTGATTGTTTCAGTTAGTGGAATAGTTTCATTTTTAAAGTGAAAGTATTTGACATGAGTGTTTTTGTTTCACTTTTGACACGTAATACTTAAACACAACTGGAACCCTAAGTAAGGCATGTGTAAAATTTGAATGAAATTGGTTGCGTAATTCTCGAGTTTTAGAGATTCACACAGACAGACAGACAGACAGACAGACAGACAGACAGACTGACAGACAGACAGACAGACAGACATTCTCATTTTTATATATATATAGATATATAAATAAGGAGGAAGGACATAATGAGTAAGATTTACTGCAATAGTTACTTTGAGAAAAAAAATATATTTTCATAAATGTTCACTGCCTTACAGAAACTATATCAGCTAAGCAAATGACCTTCCCTTGAAAGCATTAAAAACACTCTAACAAAATCCGAACACTATTTCAGAAAATTATCTCCATTCTCTTTGAGCATATAAAAGACAAATTTAGATGGGGGAAAATTAGCAAGATAAGATAAGGTAAATTTGTCTCTTCATTTCTCCAGAATTACATTTGAGAAAAGACTCGTACACATCAATATCCATCCTTAGACATCAGAAAGATCAGAAACGCTACAGAAATAGGTAAAATTAAAGGACGATCATGGAAAAATGGCACATGCTATGAAATTAATGAAACTCAACTAAATCTAAAAACTTAATATAAAATAAAATATTCTCTGTAGATTCTTCACAATCCGATGGAATGGCTTTTTCCTCAATATATTTATGCACCATGCAGTTAAAGCAAAGTAATTATTGAAATTAATCCTTATTCATTTTGTCGCAGTTTAGACAACTTGTCTTGGAAATTTAAAATTGAACAGCTTGCATATAGGCGCAGGAGTGGCTGTGTGGTAAGTAGCTTGCTTACCAACCACATGGTTCTGGGTTCAGTCCCACTGCATGGCACTTTGGGCAAGTATCTTCTACTATAGCCTCGGGCCGACCAAAGCCTTGTGAGTGGATTTGGTAGACAGAAACTGAAAGAAGCCCGTCGTATATATACATATATGTATGTGTGTGTATATGCTTGTATGTCTGTTTTTGTCCCCCCAACATCACTTGTCAACCGATGCTGATGTGCTTACATCCCCGTAACTTAGCGGTTTGACAAAAGAAACCGATAAAATAAGTACTAGGCTTACAAAGAATAAGTCCTGGGGTCAATTTGCTCGACTAATTTTCTAGCATAGCCGCAGTCAATTGACTGAAACAAGTAAAAGGGGAAAAGAATATGTACAAACAGCTATGGTACATGGCAGTGAGACATGGGTTTTGACTACTGAGGATATGCACAGGCTTGAAATAAATGAAGCTAATATGCTCCACCGGATGAATAATGTCAGTGTGGATATACAACAAAGTGTAAGTGAGTCGGGAGAAAAACTGGGAATACAAGGCATCAATTGTAGTGTGCAAGAGACTGTGCTAGTATGGTTACATAATGTGTATGGATGAAGAGTGTTGCATCAAGAGATGCCAATCTCTAATTGTGGAAGGAGTAGACCCAGGAAGACGTTGGGACTAAGTGGTGAGAAAGG
The DNA here is from genome assembly GCF_001194135.2 of Octopus bimaculoides. NCBI lineage: Eukaryota > Metazoa > Mollusca > Cephalopoda > Octopoda > Octopodidae > Octopus > Octopus bimaculoides. The sequence goes on along the minus strand of NC_068999.1, from coordinate 33,288,595 downwards.
ATCTTCAGACACTGGGCTTAACATAGGGGCTGACAAGGGTCTGAGACTCCTGGTGGTTTGCTGTGCCTAAGAAGACACATCAAGGTAAGTAAAATTGTAGTGGTTCTTACATATAAGCATGTCCCCTGCATCCCTTTCCAGCTGAGTGTTGCTAATTTTGCAGGCTCATGGGTGCTGGTGTCACGTATAAATCGCCCATACTGGCACCACATAAATGCACCCAAGCCAATGCTGCATAAAAGCTCCTAGTACACTCTGTAAAGTGGCTGATGTTAGGAAGGGCATCCAGCCATAGAAACCATGCCAAAACAGACATAGAGCCTGGGCAGCTCTTCAGTTGGCCAGTTCCTCTCAAACCATCCAACCCATGCCAGCATGGAAAATGAATGTTGATGATGACCAAATTAAACATTAGTGTGAGGAAAAAAATTAACTCAAAATCCAACAGAGAAAAGAATATTGATTGTTAAACACCAAAAATTATCCAGATATTTTATTAGCAACCTCAAATACAATCGGGTTGAAGTTGAGGGAGAATTACCTGACACCTATGTTTCAAACTCTCACAACTTTAACAACAACAACAACAACTATTATGACCAATTTTTACTTTCAAAGATGATGCAACAGCATAAAATGAAGATGCGATATTTGCAATGTAATGGTTTCAAACAGGTAGGAGGAAAAGAAGGAGAAACCAGAAATTACTCATTTTGCCCCGGTTACCAGTTTGATCTCTTTTCCCATATATGTTGTATATGTGTGCATGCATGTATGTATGTATGTATGTATGTATGTATTCATGCATATATATACACACACATATATGTATGTATGTATATACATACATACATAGGTGTGTGTGTGTGCGTGTATAAATATATGTATGTATATTTTTTTTTCCTTCTTTTTCAGAAACAAATGAACAAAGAAATGTTTGATCAATTGTTTGCCTGTTATTATATACACATATCTTTGGTTATTGATTGAATATAAACCCGCACATATATTCGAACGAACACTCTCTCTTCATATCTTGCTTTGACTCTCTTTCTCCCCCCCCCCACAATACTGACATTCATACAAATGCTCGCACATTTTCACAATAACACACACACACACACACACTAATAAAAATATATATTCTCATACATACTTATTCACACACATACACATTGACACCGACATGCTCTCAGACATACACACATATTAACAGATGCGCCCACACAGACCTACATTTAAGAGTGGAAACATGTTTAATCGAGAAAATTTAACAATGAATATGTGTGTGTGTGTGTGTGCATGTGTGTGTGTGTGTGTGTATGTAAGTATTTATGCACGTATGTGTAGGCATATGTGTGTATGTATTTTTATATGTGTGTATATTTATGTGTATGTGTTGGATATCTGCTTATATCTAATGCTTCGCTTTTTCTAGCATTTTCTCACTCTCTCCCTCTCTTTCTCTCTCTGCAAAAAGCAGGTATGTAAGGAAAAAGAGAAACAGAGAGAGTTGAAATGACTGAGAGAGAGAAAGAGAGAAAAAAGATAGAGATAAAGGTAAAAAGAGAAGTAATGAGACAGATAGAGAGAGACAGAAATAGAGAGTGAGAGGGAGGCAAAGAGATTAAAAAAAAAGAAGTATAGAGAAGAGTGGATATAAGAAGTGAAGTAGTTAGAAATGGAGGAGTAGTGGTAGGGGAGAGAGAGAAAAGGGCATGTGTATGTATGTGCATGTGTGTGTGTGTGAGTGTGTGTGTGTGTGTGTGTGTGTGTGTGTGTGTGTGTGTGTGTGTGTGTGTGTGTGTGTGTGTGGGTGTGTGTGTGTGTGTGCACTAGTGCTATCATGTAATAATTCAATGTTGTATCTTTTCGTTATACATAAATGAATTTACTGCAAATGTGTTCCATATTGCAGTGAAGTCACACAATACAGCAATGTAAATATACATGTGGCTAAACGTTTAAAATATGTACGTTAATTAAAATTAAAATTAAACAATGTTCCTTATATCTACTTATATTTACCCATTCATTCGTGGAGAAATAATCATTTTTTTTTTTTGTCATGGGCAAGTCATTATACCAATAATAATAAACACACTGTCATCATCATCATCATCATCATCGTTTAACGTCCGCTTTCCATGCTAGCATGGGTTGGACGATTTGACTGAGGACTGGTGAAACCGGATGGCAACACCAGGCTCCAGTTTATTATTATTATTATTATTATTATTATTATTAAGGTGGTGAGCTGGCAGAATTGTTAGCATGCTGGATGAAATACTTAGTGGTATTTCGCCCGTTGATATGTTCTGTCTTCAAATTCTGCTGAGGTCAACTTTGCTTTTCATCCTTTCGGGGTCGATAAATCAAGTACCAGTTGACTACTGGGAACCGATGCAATCAACTATCTCCTACACCCAAATTTCAGGCCTTGTGCCTATAGTAGAAAGGATTGTTGTTGTTGTTGTTGTTGTTATTATTAAGGCAGTGAGCTGGCAGAATCACTAGTATGCCAGGCAAAATGCTTTGTGGTATTTCGTCCATTTTTACATTCTGAGTTCAAATTCCACCGAGGTCAACTTTGCCTTTCATTCTTTCTGGGTAAATAAAATAAGTACCTGCTAAACATTAGGGTCGATGTAATCGACTCATCTCCTCCCCCAAAATTGCTGCTCTTGTAGCAAAAATTGAAGCCATTCTGATTATTATTATTATTATTTGCATAATGGCCCTCCAAGACACAATATTTGTTTCAATACACAAATTCACATTAAGAATCTTGCAAACTAAATGCAAAAATGAAGTAATGATTTCTTAAACATAAGTGAAGGGAACAACTGATTATATTGGGCCAGGTATTTGGCTGTATTTTATGAACCCTGGAAGAATAAAGGTAAAGTTGACCCCAGCAAGATTCAATCTCAGAACAACATAAAGAGCCAGAATAATTACCATTTTTTGATATTCTAACAATTCTGTCAATCCAGAAAAGAAATATTAAGTATATGTCCAGCTTTTTATAGTAGTTTCGGTCAGCGTAATGATGAAATGATGTGCTGTTTTTTCTCTATGGATGGACATAACAAAATGGACTGAAACAACTAACAGGTGGATTGTATTCGTGATTTCTTTCATAGTAAATAGATGTCAATGGTTAACAGCCTTGTTGGTGAAATTTGGCAGATGAAGATTTTATGAAAGGTCATTAGATGAGCTGTACCTGCAATGCCATCTGGGCCCAGTTTAGGATCCCTTTGTTGCTTGGATTGTGACATAACGCTAAGAATGTGCAAAAGTTGAGTGATTTTATTCTTTTATTCTTGTATTTGTTTCAGTCATTTGACTGCAGCCAAGCTGGAGCACCACCTTAAAGGGTTTTTTAGTTGAAGAAATCAACCCATGAACTTATTCTTTATAAGCCTAGCACTTATTCTATCAGTATCTTTTGCTAAACCACTAAGTTACGGGGGACATAAACACACCAACATCAGTTGTCAAGTGATGGTGGAGGAACAAACATAGACATGAACACACACACACAGAGCTTCTGTCTACGAAATCCACTCAGAAGCATTCGGTCAGCCCAAGGCTATAGTAGAAGATTCTTGCCCAAGGTGCCACACAGTAAGACTGAACCTGGAACCATGTGGTTGAGAAGCTTCTTACCACACAGCCACGATGTGCCTGTTTACATAACATGGAATAAAACAATAATAATAATAGTTTCAAATTTTAGAACAAGACCTATAATCTGGTGTTGCCACAGATCTAGGACTCAATTCTGATCTATGTATGTTGTGGATTGCAGTCAATAGATAACTGTTACAGAGCCCATGTGTTGTATGTCTGGGAGCCTAAAGTGCTGCTGCCAAGATGGCTCAATGTATCTGATATTCAAAATGTCAGCTTTGACACAAACACTGTGTCATGCTGATTCAAGGATGGAGGAAATGCCACATGGAACATTCTAGATGTCAAATGCATAAACACAGTAGTTGTACATTTATGTAATATAATGAGTTGAAAAACTTCAATTAACTGAAATTAACCAATTGACCATGAACAGAAACTCCCTCTCAGAGAGTTACGACTCACCTTTCAGAGGCATCAGGTGATGCCCATTAGGGTGCTTGGCTGTTCTAACACCTTAGCCTTGCCATCATCTGTGGTAATGCCGCAAGCATGTTGGTTTGCTTCAGTAGGTTCCATTGAACCTTGTGGTTTGTGACTAATTGAGGTACTTGGTGTTGAATTGATGTTTTTTTTCTATTTTCCTTTTTTTTTGCTTTTTTGTTTTTCTTTCCTTGTTCCTCTTTTCTCATTTATTTTTCTCCCAGTTTTGAATTTATATTTTCAATGCGGTTTTGTATTATATATATATCATATACATACATGTTATATTCCAATAAAATGTCAAAGAAGATAATTCCAATAATATGATAATATAATTGAATTTTTGAAAACTAATGACTCTGTAGATAAATCTGGAACTTGTCTTTGAAGCTGACAGCAAAAGAGATGTTTCAGTTTTACATAAACCACTCTTTGATGCATATTTAGCTCAATCAATTAGAAATAATATGTAGTGAGTAGAGATTATTTAGACTAATTAATTACATAGACAAGCTAAATCAAAGTTCTTCAACTTGCTGTTTTATTTTTGTGAAGCCCAATCATATGTTAATAGGTAACAGCCTTAGGTGTGAAGTGGATGGTGATAGGATGGAGGACAGAAACTGTTGAAGTCTGTTCAATGGTTTCTAACTGTAATTCAAAAGTTCAGCTGTGCCATATACTGTGTCACTGAGTCTGCTTAGGATTATGTCAAGGGTTCATGGGCCTGTGAAATATTCAGTCACTTTGTACTAAAATACTATGAATAGATGATTCAATTGATCAAACAATAGAATACCCATCGTTATAACTGATTGAAGGATCCTTTTATTGTATCTGAAAGCATATTAGACACACTTATTTTTCTCTCAAAAATGTGTTTAAAAAAAATCGCCCTTGGGACCTACATGTGAAGTTGCTTTAAATATTTATTTCAGGTTTTGGTACAATGGCAGCAATTTCAGGGAGGGGGTAAGTCGATCACATCAACCCTAGTATTCAAATGGTGTGTATTTTATCAACCCATAAAGGACTAAAGGCAAAGTTGACCTTGGTGGAATTTGACCTCAGAATATGAAAACAGATGAAATGCCGCTTAGCATTGCACCCAGTGTGTTGATGATTCTACCTGTTCACCACCTTAAAGTTACTTTAAATATTACATGCTTTAATACATTACATATTTTATGCCTTTATATGGTACTTACACAATGCTGTATATCACCACAACATACACCGTCACATTATATAAACACTAGGTTAACATGCAGTTTACTGTCATAAGATAGTGACAATGAATTACCTTTAAAAAATGAAAGTATACTGTGACAGAAACTGTAAGTGATGACAATGATATACCAAAATTCTATAAAACACATTTGGTATCCAATGAGTGGGTTTCCTATGTAGGACTTGGCAACATTTATACTCATGAAGTTGTCAAACCATTGGACTCAATTTTGTTCATCCAAATAATGACAGCATCCACACACAGTCTATAGAACAGTGATTCTCAACGACTTTTTTTTTACCTACGGAACCCTTTGATTCCCATTTTATTCAGATGTACCCTCCTAGCCATTTGATGTTTAAAAAATCCTAATATATTTTTATAATTAAATATTATTAGGAATTGTATTTTAGAAAATTGTTTAAATATTCTGTGTCTTGAAGAAGTATAACCAATTTCTTACACATAAAATTTTAACAAAACCTTATATGGTCCTGCAAGGGCCATATGGACCCCTATTGAGAACCGCTGCAATAGAAGAAGGACAATGGATGCTCACCAAGAAGAAACTGGTGACAATGTTGAATTAGGGATGATATATTTAATATGTTCATGAGGCTTGTGTGGTAAAACAAATTTAGAGATTGAGAAAAATTATGAATCTCATTTCATGCATCAATGACAGTTATGTTTTCTAGTCAATGTGATTGTTTTTATCTTATATAAAATATATGTGCAGTTTTCATGTTATATTAAATACACTGCTGGACAAAATCTTAAGATCAGTGAAAAAACTGCCCAAATGAACTCCTTGCAGACCGATATATTCAACTAATTTTCATTATAAATCCATAATTGGCAAATAGAAAAGGATATACGAAAAAAACCTAAAGAAACGTTTAACATTTAATGCAGAAAATATAAACAAACAGTATATATACATTTAAGTATTGGATACCTTGGTACATCACATACAATATTTACATGAAATTACAATATGTCATTGTCGTCATTTCCAGTTTCTATCACAATTTACTTTCATTTTAAAGAACAATTTACTTTCATTTTAAAGAACAATTTACTTTCACTATTTTACAATGGTAAACTGCATGTTAACCTAAACACTACGCAATACTATATAACACTAATTTAATTTTCTATTTGCTACAGTACTATTACTACAGTTCTATTGACTTTTGTACAATAACTATTGTACTATGACAGCTGAGCTATGTGTACAGCTGACTACAGTACTGTAACTACTGACCCCACCACAGTGATTGATACTGCATTCCTACAGTACAGAGCATATGATGACTTATTCTATACAGGGCCAGTACAGAAAAATAAGGTTAGATTTTATGTTACACGACCTGCAAGATATAGCAGCCAAATCGTCATCAATTCACATCCTGCCATCTTTAAAAAATGTGACTCCACACTGGATGGGTCTATGGGTCTAATTGGTCTGTTTACTGTTACAGTACAGTAATGTTATGTCAATATCATCGTCATCATCATCATCATCATCATCATTTAATGTCCGTTTTTCATGCTGACTTGAGTTGGAGAGTTTAATAGGGTCTGAGAAATTGCTGAGCTGTGTCAGGTCCCGTTACAGTACAGTCTAATTAGTCTGCCTACTATGATGTCACAGTATAGTCTAGTAGTCTGGCAACAGTGATGCTACAGTACAGTTCTGTACAGTTACAGTACAGTTCTGTACAGTTACAGTACAGTTTAATTAGTCAGAATAACTTGGTAAAGATACAGTTTTATAGTGTCACAGTACAGTATAATTAGTCTGTTGTAGTGCTGCAGTACAGTCTCATTAATTTGTGTATAATGGTGTCAAAGTTCAGTCAAATTACTCTATGCATTGTAGTGTTACAGTACAGTGAGAAATTTAGTCTGTATTGTAACATTACAAAAGTGAAGTAGTTGATATGTCTCTTAGGAAACCATTAACTAAAGCTTTGATCAATTTATTGATCTCCTATGTGTGGTTTGCTGTATGGTTGCACACACACACACACACACACTACAAACACACACACACACACACACACACACACACACACAAACACAAACACACACACACACAATGTATATATACATACATACATGCATATATATATATACATACATACATATATACATACGCACTTACAAACATATATATATATATATATATATATATTTATATATAAAAGTATTTGTTTCTTCCATACATGTTCACACACATATACAGTATCGCATATACTAGTTCATAACATTTAGTACACATGTGTAAATGTGTATGTGTATAAGTGTATGTATATGCTTATGTGTATAAATATTTTAATATGAATACTGAGTTCTTTAGATCCTCAGAGAAGTCATGCCCATCATCCATATGGATGGAAAAATGATTAACGCATGTATGTGTGTATGTGTCCATATACATATATATACAGACACGTATGTGATTGTGTACATATGAATATATGTATATGTCTGCATGTGCATGGATATATAAGTGTATGCATATGTGTACATGTATGTGCTTGTGAGCATGTTTACTGTGTTATAGGCACAGGCATGACTGTGTGGTAAGAAGCTTGCTTCACAACCATGTTCCCAGGTTCAGTCCCAATGTGAAACACCTCAGGCAAGTGTTTTCTACTATGGCTTCAGGTTGACCAAAGCCTTGTAAATAGATTTGGTAGACAGAAACTGAAAGAAGTATGTTGTGTATATATATATATATATATATATATATATATCTTCATGGTCAAAAACAAAAAGCGAAATTAACTGGACTAGTCTCAGTGATTTGTGAAAATGTCTTCAGTGATCAAGTAACTTATAAACAGCATATAAAGACTTAATTAGATGGATCAATCAGGAAGACATGGGACGAAGTACACCTAGGAAGATATTGGACGAAGTACAGAAGGATGACCTAAGAATACTGAACCTTTTGGATGAGGTAACAAAAGACTGAGATACGTGGCACCTTGCTGTACTCAAGAAGACCTGTCCTCCACAGCAGAAGTGTTAAGGTTGCATCCCCTGGTGAAGAAGATTATTGGCCTGTAAGAGTTCTGTGCTGGTTCCACATAAAAAGCACTTGTGCCAGTGCCATGTAAGAGAGTGCTCATGCTAGTGCCATGTTAAAAGCACTCAGCACACATTGTAAAGTGGTTGGTATTAGGAAGAGAATCTAGCAATAGAAATCAAGCCAAATCAGACCGAAACCTGGTACAACTCTCCTGCTTGCCAGCCCTGGTCAAACTGTCCAACCCATGCCAGCATGGAAAACAGACGTTAAGGATGATGATGATGATGATATCTATATATATATATATATATATATCAAGGCCATAGTGGAGGCTGAGGACAGTTACATTGAGTAAAATGTTATCTCCCAGCTATAATCTGGTTGATATTTTTTTGGTTTTTTAAAAATACTTTTAGTTTTGGATGGAATACTGTTTTCTTTTCCTTTTATGCAAACCGTCAAATTTAACCCAAACACCCTGTACATATTACACACACGCACGCACGCACGCACGCACACACACACACACACACACACATTATTCATGGACATACATTCTTGGCAGCTTGTTTGGTTATTAAATTACTAGTATGATCACTGTTTTTCTTCAATGCTTTATTGTACTACAGAATTTATCTGCAGATATTAGCCAAAACAATTTTTTAATCTTTTAATAAAGAGGAGAGAGGAAGGTAGCGCGCTGGCAGAAACGTTAGCACACTGGGTGAAATGCTTAGCGGTATTTCTTCTGTCTTTACGTTCTGAGTTCAAATCCGCCAAGGTTAACTTTGCCTTTCGTGGTCGATAAATTAAGTACCAGTTATGTACTGGGTTGATCTAATCGACTGGCCCCCTCCCCAAAAATTTCAGGCTTTTTACCTAGATTAGAAAAGAGGAAAGAGTAATGCACAAACCTTTTGTGAGACCTTTGAGACTGAAACAAGAGAGGGAAGAAGGTATCTATCTTAACTGAAGACCTGGCCTGAATGCTTGCTAAAGGTATACCCAAGGTACCAGTTGGTGAATATAAACTTTTAAATCAAGCGGCACAGAACGTCTACCACTCAAGTAATAGCTGTAGCAGAATTCAAACTACAAATATAAAAAGCAACAACAAACACAGCAAGAGATCCTAATTTAATGTTCTTAATATTATTCTAATTCAACACACTTTACAGTGTGAAGGGGGTGCTTTTAACATGGCACCAGCATGAGTGCTCTTACTTGGCACTGACATGAGTGCCTTTTACATGGCAACGGCAAAGGGTTCTTGCAGGCCTATCCTCTTCGTTAAGGGGAGCAGCATTAACACTTCTGCAGTGGAGGATGAATGTTGAAGAATACACATCACATGATAGTTGTAAATGAGTGTCACTTTCATACTAGAGGTGTCATTGATTTTCAATGTTCTGTGGAAACATATTTGGTGATGAGGAAATATTATTTTGCTTTGGAAACAACTGAAGGTTGGCAACAGGAAGGGCATCCAGTTATTGAAAATCTACCTCAGTAAACTCAGTCTGACTCATACAACCATAGAAGAGTTGACATTAAAATGCTGATGATAATGCATATATATATATACATATATATATATATATATATATAT
>NC_068999.1:33277024-33278359 GCF_001194135.2 Octopus bimaculoides | reverse complement strand
ATTTAAAGGTCACAATATATGTATTAAAGCGCTACTAATAGTTTCATGTGTTGAGAGAACTCAAACATATTCTTTAGGTGCAAACCACATATCATAACGAACTAAAAAAAATAGAATAGAAGAAACACGATGAAGCTGAGAAGGCAGCATACAGAAAATGCTGACAGCAAACAACAGAAAATGAAAAATAGAAATTGAAACTAAAGTGTCAAAAGGTAAAAAGCGCTATCCTCCTTACGCTTTAAAGGATAAGGCTAGAAAGATATCAAGTCAGTCAGAGATAGGTGGAATTTTGCAATTCTTTAGAATATATTTAAACATATGCATGCAACCACTGAAAGTTTCTGACCTGGTGTTGAATAGAGAGTTAAGGATCTTTAAATCTGAACAGGATCTGTGCTCTTTCAGCCAAACAAAGTCTACATTTATTCGATCCATTCACATAAGGTATGGATTCCTCAGTTACTTTCCATTTAATCACATGCAGTGTTTCGTTATCTTTCACAGTCCATACGTTGCTAGCCAACTTAGTAGCTTTACTTTTGTCCCTACATGGGAAGGAGACTATGTGACTGGTAGAGCGATTTTTAAATTCTCCTTCACATAATCCAATATAGGTCTTCTTATCAGTTGTATTATTATTTAGGGTTGCATTAACTTCTGCCTCGTGTAAGATAGAGTTAATCTTACATCGTTGGTCAAGTGGACAAGATCCTGGTTGTGACAGTTGCAGCTGGATTCAGGTTCTTGGTATTGACCACATGTAATGATACTCTTCATATCTGGGCAGCAGCTATATGATAATTTCACAGAACGCCTATTGAATATTTTCCTGTATCTGTTAGTGGCTGCAAAGTGTTTGTCTAGGAGAGACAGGAATCTTTTACCAATGTTAGTTTTTATATTAAGGAAAAGAGAGGGGCGAACCAAATAATTTTCCTAGGCCTATTTTTTGGTTTCTTATTATCTTGATTAATAATACTAGAGTGGTTAGGATAGCACTTTTTACCTTTAGACATTTTAGTTTCTTTTATCAATTTTTTGTTTTCTATTGTTGACTGTTTGCATTTTCTATAGGCTGCCTTCTCAGCTTGATCATGTTTCTTCTATTTCTTCTATTTTTAGTTCATTATGATATGTGATTTGCGCCTGAAGAATATGTTTGAGTTTTCTCAACATATGAAACTATTAGTAGTGCTTTAATACATGTATTGTGACCTTTAAATAAATAATATTTATCTCTCACCAGATGGTGTACATTTTTTGTTGAATTTTCTATCATGGATCAGTACATTATATATATATATATATATATATATATATATATATATATAT
>NC_068999.1:33269713-33277014 GCF_001194135.2 Octopus bimaculoides | reverse complement strand
ATATATATATATATATATATATACACACACACACACACACCATGAAATAAATGTACTGACATAAACTCTACTTCTCACTTATTATTGTTATCATTATTATTATTATTATTATCATTGTTCAGTAGTTTTATTTTTATAACGTGCTTTCACTTCACTACCGAGCACAGCTCTGTGTGCCTTGGGTATGTGCTGTGGTTTGATTATTATTATTATTATTATTATTATTATTATTATTATTTATTTTTAATCTGCATGTTTGCTACAATCACTCGCCAAGACACACTCAGCATGTGAGTGAAGGCTGTTACAGTAGGGTGAGTGAAAGGTGTTACAGTATGACTGAAAGCTTAGGGAGGGGAACTGGCAGGAGCAGTAGCGAAATATCTTCATGTAATACAACACATACATTTAAACTGATTGGGTTTTTCTAATGATATGGGCAGTATTTGTCAGCACAATCTTTTGGATTTCTCTGAGACATGGTTCTCCTGGGATATTATCTAGATGCTTCTGAAATCCCTTTGTTATCATATCTAGGGCACCCACAATATCAGGAACAGATCTCGCTTTAAGATGCCACATCTTTTGTATTTCAATTTCCAGGTCCTTATATTTACTTAATTTGTCAAATTCCTTTACAGATATATTTTTATCAGTGGGAACACTTACATCTATTAGTCTACAAGTATTTTCTTCTCTGTCTTTAATGACTATGTCTGGTCAATTAGCCTGGATCATTCTGTCAGTGTTGACTGGAAAATCCCAGCAGATAGTGACATTTTTACCTTCAATGACTGACTCAAGATGATGCTCATGCCAGTGAGCAGGAGTACCGATTTTGTAGTGTTTACATATATTCCATTGTAAATACTGTCCTACCCTATTGTGGCAATTTTTGTATTCTTTTGGTGTCAGCACAGGACATCCCGAGACAAGATGGTCTAATGTTTCATCAAATTTATCAGAGAATCTGCATTTAGGGTCAGAACTGTTTTGAAGAATGTTAGCCTGGTAGTTTTTGACAAGCAAGCTTTGATCTTGTGCCCCCAATATGAGACCTTCAGTCTCTGCTTTCAGTCCTGAGCTTCTCAGCCACTGATGGGGTGTTGCTTGATCTACATCAGCATTTCAGCTTCCAAGTATATACTGTCCATGCAGAAGCTTCTGGCTCCACTGCTCCTCAATTTGTTTCTGCCCTTTCGTTTTTTTGCAATCTGATTGATCCATCTTGCTTTTTGTGGCAGTGGTTTCAAGTTCTTCGTTTAATTCAGGGTTAATGCCAAGTTCCCTTGAAAATTTGCAAGCTTCCTTGACAATAGAATGTGATTTTTTGCTGCTTTTGTGTTTGCACACAAGCCACAGCATCCAGTCCTCAGTACTAGATAAGTACTTGTTCATTGCTATTGTAGAGGTCTTATAGCACAGTTCTACCTGCACCATTCCTCCTCCCCCATTACTTCTAGTTTATTATTATTATCTATTACCTATTATCATCTATCATCATCTATCATCATTTATCATCATCTATCATCTATCATCTGTCATCTATTATCATTCTCATTCTCATTATCATTATCTTTGTCATTATCATTATCATATCATATCATATCATTATTATTATCATTATTATTAGCATGCTGGAAAAACTGCTTAGCAATATTTCATCTGTCTTTATGTTCAGGGTTCAAATGCTGCCAAGGTGACTTTGCCTTTCATTCTTCCAGGGTTGATAAAATAAATATCAATTGAATATTGGCATTGATCTAATCATCAATTAACATCTTACCATCGTTAAAAAATGTGACTCCACACTGGATGGGTCTATGGGTCTAATTGATCAGTTTACTGTTTACACTCTCCAAAAAAGTTTCAGGCCTTGTGCCAATTGTAGAAAGGACTATTATTATTTCAAATATGCACAACAGATTAGATTGTTGGAAAAGAAAAATTCCTAACATCAGTAATCTTAGATACCAAGAACCTTTATAAGTATCCTAGCTGTCCCTAATAACACTGTTTTCAGGAGCTGCATTAAACTAGGTTTTATGCCTCTTGCCTCTGTCCATCTGTAGAAATCTTTCAGAATAGTTCCTAATACACCTATAACTACCAAGATACATTTTACCCACACTTACCATAGCTTAAGCATGCATCTCTAGATCAAGGGTAGATGAAGTGGAGAGGGCAATCATGGTTTTGTGAAGTTTCCACAAGCAGCCCTTGAAAGCCTTCCTCTCTTGGGGATTTATTTGTTATTATTTTTCTTATTATTACATTTTTACATGATTAAATCCCACTCTTTTTGTGCTTTGTTGTCCTGTACCATTCCCAATCTTTTATATAAACCCTTAGTGGTGAATAAAGGAAAGATTATTATTATTATTATTATTATTATTATTATTATTATTATTTTAAAATAAAGGCACAAATGTCAGGGGATTACTTAGTCATTTATACTGAAATTCAATGATTAGGTCCATCAGTTGATAAAAAAAATTGGAATACCCATGAACAAACCAACAAAGATCTGAGAATAACTGTATGCGTGTGTGTGTGTGTGTGTGTGTGTGTGTGTGTGTGTGTGTGTGTGTGTGTGTGTGTATGTGTGTGTAGCGGCAATAGTGTCCCACCACACTTCTAATCACTGTGTCACTGCAAGTAGGATGGTTTTTGCCAGGAGGAGGGTGTGATATCTCAATTCTGGCACTGGAGAGGAAATGTAGCCTTTGTGTTGTAGATTTTGGCAAGGTTGGAAATGTAAAGTTGCCAAAAGATAATTCTAAAGACTGTCAGGTTCAGCATTCACAGCAACTATGAAGGAGGTGGTGGTGGTGATGAGTGGAAGTGATTGTGGAAGTGATTGTGGAAGTGGTGAGGTGGTGGTGAGATAGTGGTGGTGGTGGTGGTAGTGGTAGAGTCCATAGTAGTGTAGAAGTTGTGGTCGACAGTAGTAGTCACTATATTGCTGTGATCGTAAATACCTAACCCACATTTACCGTACCTCTCAGCTGACAGTAGATGAGAGACAAAGAAACTAAGACATATGGAAACTACCTGTGTTACCAAACCGGTGGACAACACTTGAAGTGTGCTTTCATATATGAGGGGGGGGGGCTAGTTGTGTGTGTGGAAGGTGTAGGTGTAAGTGTTTGTACAGGTGTTAAAAGATATATATGTATATACATACACACATATATCTATATATATATGGACATATGTACAGATATAACTATATCTACATTTATGATGTCCATATCTGTATTTGTAAATAAATATATATACAATATATATATGTATATATATATAATATATAAGTATATACATGTATATGTGAACATGTGTATATATATATATATATATATATATATATATATATATATATATGTATATATATATATATTTACAGCTTCGCTGTGTACTAACAGTTATGCTACATGGCAGTGAGACATGGGCTGTGACTTCTGAGGATATGCACAGGCTTGAAATAAATGAAGCTAATATGCTCCACCGGATGAATAATGTCAGTGTGGATATACAACAAAGTGTAAGTGAGTCGGGAGAAAAACTGGGAATACAAGGCATCAATTGTAGTGTGCAAGAGAGAAGACTGTGCTAGTATGGTTACATGATGTGTATGGATGAAGAGTGTTGCACCAAGAGATGCCAATCTCTAATTGTGGAAGGAGTAGACCCAGGAAGACGTTGGGACTAAGTGGTGAGAAAGGATCTTCAGACACTGGGCCTCACAGAGGGAATGACAGGGGACTGAGATTCCAGGTAGTTTACTGTGCTTGAGAAGACACATCAAGCTAAACAAAATTGTGGTTGTCCTTGCATACAGGCATATCTCCTGCATCCCTTTCCAGCTGAGTGTTGCTGGGTTCATGGGTGCTGGTGTCACACAAAAAGCACTTGTACTGGTGCCACATAAATGCACCCATGCCAGTGCTGTGTAAAAGCACCCAGGAACTTTGTAAAGTGGTTGGTGTTAAGAAGGGCATTCATGATCTTAACTATGTACAAAATATGAGAACTGTTTTTAATTTCCAATTTCTTTTTATTCCCTAATTTTCGCCTTTCAAATTTTAATATTTGGGAAGGTGGACATATGCATCGAAACTGTATAAAAGTCACTTGATATAACAAATATAAATCTTTAAACATACTTTCATGCTGTTTCTGCCTTTATTTTTTAACTATATATACATATACAAATACAGGGTGTGATGGGTAAATTGCCACTATTTTATATTTTTAATTTCACACATGTACATTGTTTATTTTTGATTTCGTCAACTACACAGTATAGTAGGGTTAGTTTGGCACCGCCTGTGAAAAAAACAGCACCACAATACAATTCACTCAGCCAGAAATTTGGAAACGACATGCCGTACTGCTTGGCATTCATGCTGGAAGCTCCAATACAAACATTTCAGAGTGTTTGGGTGTCAATCTGAGGACATGTGCTGAGAGTGATAAAAATCAAATATCCAGTCAACATCATGGTGTTTGGAGTGACCTCTAGTGATGGCGACGTTATACTGCCATTCATCTGCCCACACAGCCTCAAACTCAACACGAAGGCCTACATCAAGTGCCTTGAGGAGGTAGTGATGCCCTGGGGGAAGAGGGTGGCTGCTGGAAGACCCTATGTTTGGCAACAGGACTCTGCACCATGCCACACAAGCAGAAGACACCAGTCATGGCTGTCAGACAATTTCTGCGACCACACTACCCTTAATATCTGGCTACCTAACTCTCCAGACTGCAACCCTCTTGATTATTATGTGTGGGGTGCAGTTGAGTGAGAGACCAACAAAACTCCTTGTAACACCAAAGATGAACTGAAGGCAAGAATTATGGCATCAGTCACCAACTTAAATAAGGAGAGCGTCCAGAAGAGTTGCAGGGGATTCCGAAGTCATCTAGAAGCCAATGATGATTTTATTGAATAAATTTATTCTTTAGTATTTCAAGATATTTTTATTTAATTTTGGTAAATATATCTGTTAAAATGAGATGTTAGTGCTATTTTCATTTTTGCATAAGTTAGACAATAATTTATTCAGCACATATATATATACACGCACACACTCACGCACACACACATACACACACACACACACGCACACACACACAAATTTTGACTATTAGGTTTGCAAACTTTGGAACACGAGCTGTTAAGCTGGATTAACCAGTACAACATACTCACCATGCACTTGCAACATAGAGCTATTGTGCAACATTACATCACAAAGTGAAACTAGACAGGGAACTACTAGAAGAAAATACTTTATAAAAATTGCAGAAAAAAATATAAAGATTAATTATGGAAACCACACTCATATTGTAATACAATGCCAAAATTAACATTCAAACATACACATCAAAAAATTAACACTGGCTAGAGACTGAAGAAAATATAAAAACCCAACACAAAATTTGACTGCAACTAATCAACATGTGATTGGTGATGCATGACACTAATGGGGAAAAAAAACATTTGGCAGCAAAGATGTAACACTTCTGCCCACTTAAATGTGGATGTTCTGTTAGAACAAACTATACTGCAGTAGAAACTACAAGAGAAACTCTCTTATTGGCTTTTGGTGCAAAATGCACGCTTATTTATATCGCTAACGGAAAGGTAAATCTTGCCATTTCCAGTGCTGAGACCACCAGATCACATGATTTCTACCTTCCATGGTCTCATCAATGATGGACACTCAGCTGCTAGAGATAACAGCAACTTTTCTCTCTGCCAGCGATAAATAGAAAAACAGTGCCAGAACAGGTGCTGCTATTACATTAGCCAGTATGCTTGTTAAAGAATATATATTAGTGACAGAGGCAGTGTTAATCTTAAGCGGTAATATCCCCATTTAAACATTGATGTTCTTAGAACAAATATACATATATAAACATATACACATATATAAATATAAATATATACACATATATACATAAATATATATTTGTTGGCAACAAGTACAGCAAAGAATTCAGGGTACAAGTAGGGGTTCACCAAGGATTGATCCTCAGCCACTCCACACCCCTTGTTCATCATAGTCCTCCAGGCAATAACAGAACAATTTAAGACAGGCTGCCCCTGGGAGCTCCTCTATGCTGATGACATTGTTCTTATAGCTAAATTACTACCAGAACTAGAGAAGAAGTTCCAGGTATGGAAGCATTGTCTAGAATTGAAAGGCCTTAGAGTTAACCTAGCAAAAACCAAAGTCTTAGTAAGTAGGAAGGTAGACAAATCACAAATCCCTTCAGGTAGATGGCTCTGCTCAATCTGTAGAAAAGGCATGGGTAGAAACTCCATAAGATGCACCCAGTGTAAGCTTTGGACACATAAGAGGTGCAGCAATATCAGAGAAAGGTTAACAGGGAAAATAGCTTTTGTGTGTGGAAGATGCACAGGTACAAAAAACACTGAATATGTACAGAAAATAGACTCTATTAACGGTCAGTAGGGTAAGCTAGAGGTAGTAGATAGCTTCCATTATCTAGGTGACCAAGTTAGTAGCAGAGGTGGATGCTCCGAGAGCATAGCAATGAGAATAAGATTAAGCTGGGCAAAGTTCAGAGAGCTCCTACCTCTACTGGCAACATAGGGTTTCTCTCTCAGAGTGAAAGGCAGATTGTATGATGGCACATAAAGTTGCATAGTGGCACATAAAAGCAGACATTACATTCACTGAGTGGTTGGCATTAGGAAGGGCATCCAGCAGTAGAAATCATACCAAATCAGACTGGAGTTTGGTGCAGCCTTCCAGCTTACCAAATCTGGTAAAACCGTCTCAAACCCATGCCAGCATGGACAATGGACGTTAAATGATGATGATGATGATGATGACGATGATGATATCCATCGATATACATACATATCCACACATATATATATACATACATATAATTACATATACAAATTTGTACTTGTATATACATAAACTTTATAATGGGATAGATAAAGGCTATAAAGACGTGTGTGTATGTGTATGTGTGCATGTATGTATATACATATGTATGCATGTGTGTGTGTATGTATTTATGTATGTATGTGTGTGTGTGTGTGTGTGTGTGTGTATATATATATATATATATACATATAGCTTTGAAATTATATGTATACACAGTATTTTATAACTAGACATGCATGCATATCTATAGATAGGTTGTTAGATACCTTTAATTGATCCTGACAGTGTTGATAGCCTATTATTGAGGTCAAGTGCTTCTCCAGAAATATCCCAACTTCACACCCAGCCTGATCTTATACATACATACACACA
>NC_068999.1:33268387-33269640 GCF_001194135.2 Octopus bimaculoides | reverse complement strand
AAATAGCAATTACTAAAATCATTATATTTGGCAAAATCTTTTTCTACCCCTCTGAAGAAATTCTGCCTAATATAATGATTTTAATCATTGCTGTTTAATTTATTAGGCTTAATTGAAACAGTTGTATGGGACTGTGTTTGATTTTTGCAGATAATACATTTTTATTAAAAGTTATATCTCCATTTTCTTACTTACTTTTGAATGATTATAAACCATGATTAATATATAAGTGCCCAGATTTATATATAAACACCCAGCACACACTGTAAAGTGGTTGGCATTAGGAAGGGCATCCAGCCATAGAAACCATGCCAAAACAGACATGGAGCCCAGGCAGTTCTTCAGCTGGCCAGCTCCTCTCTCACACTGTCCAGTCCATGCCAGCATGAACAATGGACATTAAATGATGGTGATGATGTACCCAAAAGAAACTGGAACTTTGCAATATTATTTTATTCACTTAGTTTTGCATGTTTATACTTTTATTGCCTTCAAAGTATTCTCCATTTAAAACAATGCATCAGTCCAAATGAGTTTTCCACTGTTTGAAGCAGTGCTGGAACTCTTGTGAAGATGCTTTTTAACGCCTCTGTCGTTTTTTTCTTCACCTCTTCCACATCTGCAAATTCCATATCACCAGCTTTCGTCACCAGTGATGACTTTCAAAAAAAGGTCTGGATCATCTTCCAACTGTTCTTTCAGTTCACAACATGTATTAAGTTGAGGCACAAATTTTGCTGCAACTCTTTTCATTCACAATTCCTCATTCAAAATCTGTTGGCAGGATCTCCAGGACACAGCAATCATATCAACAAGTTTGTCAATTGTTCAGTGACAGTCCTCATGAATTTTTGTGATGTTTTCATTCGTTCGGGAGGACGATGAACGTCCTAGATGAGGTTGGTCTTCAAGTGACAAGTGACCATTCCTAAAGCATGAAAACCACTCGTAAACTTGTGTTTTGCTCATGGTAGTGTCCTGCTAAGCTGTTTGAAGCATGACAACTGTTTCAAACACTGTTTTCCCCAACAGAAAACAGAATTTCAGGGGAGAAGCACTGCAAAACAAAGATGCATCATGTGGCAGTACAACTCCACTAGACAATGCCAGTCAGCAGACTGATGCCTGAGGGTTGCATCAAGTGGCTTCTGGAAGCCCAAACTACAACAGGCTTGTCCCACAGAGAACGTTTCTGGTTACTTTTGGGTACCCCCTTGTATAAATATATATATATATATATATATATATATATA
>NC_068999.1:33266710-33268093 GCF_001194135.2 Octopus bimaculoides | reverse complement strand
ATATATATATATATATATATATATATATATATATATATATACACACACACATACACACGCACAATTATATATGCATGTATAAGATTGTGTAAAATCCTTGTTGAAGGCATATGAAATATGAGAGGTCAATTGGGAAAGCAATGCTTGCTATTGCCACCAGTAGCAGAAATAAGTAAAGGAAAGAGTGGATATTTTCAAAACAGAATGATGAATTTAAGCGAGCTGTTTGAAAACACACTGACAGTGTAGTGAATGGGAGGAAGCTTGGTCTACAATACCAGCAGGCATGTATGTTTATGAAGAGATTGGCTCATTAGTTATCAGTGGAGCCACAAGTGTAAAGTATAAATTTGACTGAATGCATCATGCTCCTAATGGTTAGTGATGGACTTCCTAAGACATGACCGGACAGCCATCATCATGATCGTCATGTATGTATATATGCATATACAACTACATACACAGAAGGAAATTTTTGTTGTTTCCACAGTACAGTGTGATGCAGGAGGGTGGTAATTTAAGTGTTACTGTGGCTGTTTGTGTCATAGTTCTCTGTGTTATAGCTACTATCACTACAGCTGTCACTGTATTATCGACTAAACTCTTGAAGGCAATGTGCCAGTATGGCAGCAGTCCAATGACTGATAACACAAACAGAATAAAGAATATGTTTGTATGTATGTATGTATGTATGTTTGTATGTATGTATGTGTGTGTGTATATGCATGAATACATGCATTATATGTAATATGTATGATTGTTATGATGCACAATGTCGCATCACATGCAATATTGTGCAACAAGTATATAGTTAGGTGTAAGTTGTGAAAATATTGGATGTGCGAAAACATAATTCACAAACCTCAACACTATTTGATAATACTGGGTATTTTATTGTTCCTTTCGAGGGTTGTGTTATAATGCTTATAATTATAGGGATAACATACATGTATGCTAATATTTATAGCAATATCATAAATAAGTTATAATGTTTTTCACTAAAGCTGATATCAAATACATATGTAACAATGTTTATAACTGTAGGTGGTATCATAGATGTGCAATATTTACACTTATCAGGGGTATCATACCTATGTGATAATGTTTATAACTATTAGGGTATCATACCTATACGATGGTGTTTTTCACTATATGTGATAACATACATATGTGATAATGTAAGGGTATCATACTTATGCAATAATGTTCATTACTAAAGATGGTGTCATACAAATGTAATATTGTTTCCATCTATAGATGATATCATACCTGCATGATAATTTTTATAACTAAAGGGTGGTAGTTATTATGTGATAGCATTTATAATTATAGATGGTATCATGTGATAATGTTTATTTCTGTAGAGAGTGTCATACATAAATG
>NC_068999.1:33256252-33261313 GCF_001194135.2 Octopus bimaculoides | reverse complement strand
ATATATATATATATATATATATATATATATATATACGTATATACATATACACACTCATATACACGTGTGTATATGTATACATACACACACACACATGCACGTATTTATATATATGCACGCATACATACATACATACATACATACATACATATATTGATTACTAACACTGACACACTGGCACAAGACCACAAATTATGAGACGACGCTATCGATTAGATCGATTCCAGTATTTGACTGTATCATATTTTTACGATGCCCAAAGGAATGAAAGGCAAAGCCAAGTGTGATGAGATTCGAACACGGAATGTAACACAATACACTTAGTCTGGAACTTTTATTGTTTCTGCAAAACGCAACATGTACACACTCACGCATACACATATACACATACACGCATATAGAGACTAACACACGTGCGCGAGTGTATCCGTGTGCATTTGTGTGTGTGTGTGTGTGTGTGTCTGTGTGTGTGTGTATGCGCGTGCGATGGCACACACATACAAACACATTTATATATATATGCATATGTATGTGTGCGTGTGTGTGTGCGTGCGCGCGCGTGTGTGTGTGTGTGCGTGCATTTATGCATGTGTGCAGCAGGTATGGTTATATGGTAAGAACTTTGGTTTCCAATCACATGGCTCTGGATTTAGGCCTGCTGTGTGGCACCTTGGACAAGTGTTTCCTACAGCAGACCCTGGATGACCAAAACCTTGTGAACGGATCTCATAGTCGGACTGTCTCATATAAACATATATATCTTAAATATATATATATATAAGAAAATAGACATTAATCAATTAATAATTATATTTATTAATTGCAAAAATAGACATAATCCCTATATAATTATTAATTAATTAATCTCTATTTTCTTATTTTTCTTAAATAAATATAAACATCGGTTTATCTAATTACCTATAATTTATGAGTATTAAAATTAATATTCAAAACAAGTAATAGAGGTAATAAACTAGTAAATTCATTGGATATTACTATCCCTTAATGAGGTTTATTTAACCTCTAATTGAACTTTTATATATAGAGAGAGAGATAGATAGATAGATAGATTATAATACATACATATATATATACACACACACGCATACACACATGTGTGTGTGTGTGCGTCTGTGTGTAGCAGAAAAATGTAACAACTCTTGCTTCAAATATATACATACATACAGACAGACAGACAGACATGGAAATATTTTATTCTCAAACGCAGAATAATAATACTGAATAACACAAAATAGGATAAATCATCCTTATATTGCAGAAAAATTTGTTAGCGGCCAGCCATGAGACTCGAACTCACATCTCCGTGATTATGGGTCAAAGTGCTTTACCTTTAAGCTAAACTGCCCGCTAACAAATTCTATTAATTAAGGCTACCAATGGTTTCGTGTTAAAGAAACCTTTGACAATTATCACGCCTATCACATGATAGGCGTTCGTCTCCATTGTGGATTAAAACACGAAAAGGCACGTAAAATCACAATAACCTGGATAGGTTTCCTTCTCTGACTATGAACATTAACTATATGCATCATATGAACTCTATGCATAAAAGACACATGCCCTCATACTGAGCTGCCTCAGCACACAAATATATGAACATTACATATACCCAGGACATTATATGATATAGATGAACTTACCATTCAACAACCGCGAAATTTTACAACCTCGACGTTAAGATATGTGTAAATGATTTGTAAACTCTACGTTAAAATATATGTATAAGAAATATGTAGACAACATGTAAAATATGTGTGCAAAATACCCGCAATTCCATAATATATGCGCAAAAAGTATGCGTAAGATACGTAAAACTTCACAATGATGAGATATGTGTACATAAGTGCATTTTGTATGTATGTATAGACTTACACACTTACACATGCACACACACTTACACATGCACACACATTAGCACTGACCACTTCTCAGCACCCACACCACACACCATCATCCACACGCTCACACACAATCTTCAATAGCGTCACCGCACATACCACTATATGAGTATCCACACGTTACAGACGCACATACTTACATACACGCGCGCGCGCGCATGCACACACACACACACACACACACACACACACAACACAACACACACGCAGAAGTCACTAGCCCCTATCTACACACATACACTTCGTTTTGGGATCACCAATACTTTATTATCTCCCCTTCTTTCAAACTTTTTCTCTAATCAGTCACCATGCTTAACCGCTAAATCCAAAAGTTTTTTTATTCTCTCTCTTTATTTTCTCGTGTTCCTTTCTGTTGAAGGGCGTAGGCTCGAAAGGTAAAAGACTTTTTCACTTCCTCGAGCGTCAAACTAATACACCTGCTTGCTGTTTATACACCTGTCTTTTGGTTTTCTATAAATTTCAACTATATATTTTACGCTCACGTGCTCACCTCAGTTGTATCCTGCTTTGACTTCCTACTCTTTGCCCTTACACATCTTAACTACTACCTGAACTTTCTGCACCTTTCCTCATCTACAGTGGTAATGCACATGGACTACCACTGGGTATGCTGACTCTACTGTCACAGATTTCACTGGACTTTTCCGTTGATGTAAAATCGCTCCAATCTACCACGATTTCTGAACTTTTTGAATTTTCTCATTTTTCATACTCCGTACGTTATTACTTTATCTTTCTCTCTCTCCTTTTCTTCGTCTCTTTTTTCTTCTCCTTTTCTCCCCTTTTCTCCCCTTTTTTCTTCTCTTCACGACTTTTTAACTTTTTGAACTTTTATACTCCGTACGTTATTACTTTGCCTTTCTCTCTCCTTTTTTCTTTTTTCTCCTTTTTCCAGCATGCCCAATTACAAAATTTTCCTCTCCCACCTTCAGCACCGCCTAAAGAAACACCTTTCCACGCTTCCTTTCCGCTGCTTTCAACCTTCTATTAATCTTTCCCTTCTATTAATCTTCTTTTTAAAAACACGCTTCTCTAGTCATGTTTCCTTTCTCAGTCACTACCTTCACCACCACCTCATCCCCAAAGGTTTCCACCCCACTTTCCACTCTGCTTCTGCCATCGTACCCATACTTTGTACTACTTCCTACCGCCTTATGCGTGCCACCATTCGTTCTACTCTCTCCAAAATACACACCTTCGACCGCCTTTTACCTCTCACTTATCCCATCTTTGTCTCCTGCCTTTCACCTTCCGTTGCACATTCCACTCTACGCTTCAAACTCAAATTAAATCATCTTTACCACGAGTTCCTCACTCGCACTAAACAACGTAAACTCCACTCACTCCTTCATTCTGTCCCACCCGATGCCACTACACCCACCTATTCCTCCATCCCCCTCCATCCACGATCCACTCCCTTCTCATCCTCATCCACACCCTTCCATTATTCCAAACTCACGCACTTACTCCTCCTCTCTCTCCTCCCAACCTTCCACTGCCCCCACCATCCCTCCCATATCTAACATATCCACCCCCTCTCTACTTCAGTCTGTTGTTACCATTCCTCCTGATCTTCTCCTCTCTGAGGCGGAGCGCTCCCTTCTCAGTAAGGGTCTTCGCTTCATCCCCCTCACTTCATCGAGTAACAAATTTCAGACCCGTGTTGATATTCATAGCTTTGTGCGCCGCATCAGGCTATATGCACTATTCCACAACGTTCCACCTGCATCTAATGAAGAGGACTGCTTCACCGATCTGGGCCGCCAACCATCTAACTGGACGCCAGCTCCTGGCCAGTTCTAAGCAGTTGATCATTTTGCAAGCATCTTCCATCGTGTTGTGAACCGGTTCAACTTTCGCAGGCGTCCCTGACATTTTACCCCGGCCGAACACTTAGCCCTTCGATGTCTCCGACGCCGCAAGGACATCATCATAAAACTGGCCGACAAGGGTGGTATGACGCGCAGACCTCTACAA
Organism: Octopus bimaculoides; assembly: GCF_001194135.2. Classification (NCBI taxonomy): domain Eukaryota; kingdom Metazoa; phylum Mollusca; class Cephalopoda; order Octopoda; family Octopodidae; genus Octopus; species Octopus bimaculoides. The sequence goes on along the minus strand of NC_068999.1, from coordinate 33,257,396 downwards.
AGCTGAAGCTCTCCGCCAACTTCAAGACACCTCCTTCTACTGCCCTCTGCCCTACAACCCCACGCCTAACTACCAACAGACTGTGTCCTCCACTATCCATGACCTTATCTCTTCTTCCCGTCTCCCTCCCACCACCTCCAACCTCATTGTCCGCACTCCTCACACCCCCACCTTTTACTTCCTTCTCAAAATCCACAAGCCTAGTAACCCTGGCCGCCCCATCGTCTCTGCCTATAACTGCCCCACAGAATTGATCTCTAAATACCTCAACCGTGTCCTTGCCCCCCACCCAGTGGCTTCCCTCCCCTCTCACATCCACGACACTAACCATGCTCTCCGTCTCTTTGACTCTTTCTCCTTCCCTCCTGGCCCCTCTAAACTTCTCTTCACTCTTGATATCAAGAGTTTATATACGCTAATCCCACACAACGAAGGACTTCTTGCACTTCAACAGTTTCTAGACCTTCGACCCAACACCCAACCTGACACGTCCACACTTCTTCGTTTAGCCGAACTTGTTCTCTCCCTCAACTGCTTCTCGTCCGCGGGTGATTTTTATCAACAGGTTTCGGGAGTGGACATGAGAACAAGAATGGGCCCCAACTATGCGAACCTGTTCGTTGGCTACATTGAGGCCCAAATATTCTCATGATTCACTGGTTCCACTCCCGAACTATGCGGTCGTTATATTGATGACTGTATCGGTGCAACGTCTCTATCCTGCGAACAACAAGAGCCCTTTCTCTTTTTTGTCCAATCCTTCCATCCTGCCCTCGAATTCTTCTGCACTATTTCCAACACTTCCGTTGCATTTCTCGACATTTCTGTTAGCATACACCACTCCGCTCTCACTACCTTCATCCACTACAAACACCGACTCACACTTCTACCTTAACTTCTCTTCCTCCCACCCTACACACACACACAGGTCTCCATCCCCTACTCCCAATTCCTCCGTTTGCGCATGCTCTGCAGTGACAACCATGACTTTGAGACTCAGTCTCAACTCATGGCTCGTCACTTCATCTTTCGTGGATATCCCCTCACCACTATCCACACAGCCCTTGTCAGGCCACGTTCCGCGGACTGTGCCTCTGTTCTCTCTCCCTCCATCCTGCCCCTTGACCTCGCACAACTTCGCCAA
>NC_068999.1:33243558-33256227 GCF_001194135.2 Octopus bimaculoides | reverse complement strand
CTACCCCTTCCCTCCTTCAAATGAGCCCACAACCTCTTGGCCCACAGTTTCTTCCTTAACCCACCTCCTAGCCTGGCTCGTTCCCCTGCTCCCGCCCACGCTGCCGTACCTGTCCCTACCTCCCCAACGTAGTGTTGGAGAGGTAGAGGACCTCTCCAACGCAGTGTTGGAGAGATAGAGGCAGGTCTCCTTTACCTGCACTTCTAGCAACGTCATTTACTGCACTTCCGGCTCGTTCTGCCACTCTCTGTACATCGGTCAAACGGGACGCCGCTTGGCTGACCGGTTCGCGGAGCACCTCCGAGACAACAGACACGGTAATGACACCCCATTCTCGCATCATTTCCACTCTACCGGTCATTCACTGCAACACTTATCTGTGTTCGGACTGTCTTTGCACAGAGGCCATCCGGACTCCCGCCCTCACCGTAAACAGAAATTAATCTTCGCTCTTCGCTCCTTTGCACCATATGGGCTCAACTCCCCTCCTCTCTTCATTGACACCTACTTTCTCTCTTCACTCCTACTCATCTTCTCTCTTCATTGATACCACCCCCGCTCCACCCACCTCACATCCTAGTCCTACTCTTATATCGATATCCCGACCACCACAACCACCCCACCCCACACCACCACACCACACTACACACACTAGCACTGACCACTTCCCAGCACCCACACCAGACACCATCATCTGCACACCCACACACCATCATCCACGCATTCACACAATCTTCAATAGTATCACTACACATAACACTATACGAGCAGCCACACGTTACAAACGCACATAGTTACACACGCACACAGCTATACAGGTAGAAGTTACTAGCTCCTATCTACACACACACACTTACACATTCTCACATACACATACTCGCGCGCACCTTCGTTTTGGGATTAGCAATATCCCCTTCTTTCAACCTCTGCATTCAAATTTTCTTTTTGTAACCAGTCGCCATGCTTGACCACTAAATCCAACAGTTTTTTTTTATTCTCTGTTTATTTTCTTTTATTCCTTTCTGTTGAAGAATGTAGGCTCGAATCCTAAAATGCTTTTACACTTCCGAGCGTCATACTAATACACCTCCTTGTTGTTCTTACACCTGTCTTCGTCTTTTGTTTTTCTATAAATTTCAACTGTGTATATATATATATGTTTGTGTGTCTGTGTTTGTCCTCCCACCACCGCTTGACAACCGATGTTGGTGTGTCTACGTCCCCGTAACTTAGCGGTTCGGCAAAAGTGACCGATAAAATAAGTACTACGTTTACAAAGAATAATACAGTTCTATATTTAAGAGATGAGGAATTATGTACATTATTTACATTTGACAGACATTTGTTCTCATCTTGTTTTTTGTTAACACAACGTTTCGGCTGATATACCCACCAGCCTCCATCAGGTGTCTTGGGGAAATTTAGAACCTGGATTCTCATTCCTATGGTATTTTTCGATGTTATTATTATTATTATTATTAGTAGTAGTAGTAGTAGTAGTAGTAGTAGTAGTAGTAGTATTCAGGTCACTGCCTGGAATCGAACTCAGAATCATGGGGTTAGTAGCTCGAGCTCGTAACCACTACGCCATATGCCCACAGGGATATGGCGTAATGACATGAATAATAATGCTAATGATAACAACATCGAAAAATACCTTAGGAATGAGAACCCAGGTTCGAAATTTCCCCAAGACACCTGATGAAGGCTGGAGGTTATATCAGCCGAAACGTTGTGTTAACAATAAACAAGATGAGGACAAATATTTGTCAAAAGTAAATAATGTAAATAATGTTACAAAGTGTTATATGGACTGTTAGATATGTAATTCGTCTGACGTTCCGTGTGTCATGTGGTTCGTCTGAGTTCATTGTTTCATTGTTGTTGTCTTGTGTGACTGTCGTGGTAAAAGGTCATTAACAGATATGGCGGACATGACTTTTGTTTATTCATAACGAACATTGGGTGAGTGCGTTCTTTGTATGTAATTGAATAATAAATGTAATAATTAAATTGTACAACTCGTTGTGTTATCTCTATGAGTCTTCCGAGGGAAATACAACACAAAGAATAATATCTGGAGTCGAATTTGTTCGACTAAAGGCGGTGCTCCAGCTTGGCCACAGTCAAATGACTGAAATAAATAAAAGAGTAAAAGAGTAATATATGTAAATACGAACTATTAAATACACAAATTTTGAATTTTAGTGCTGTTGTGTATACACACAACAGCACTAAAATCCATATAGGTGAGAAAAATTCGAATGAATTCAATTTTTCCAAAAGTCGATTCCAAGGGAAATGTTCACCCAAGACTTGTTCCCACTGATGTCTTGTTTTTTGCTTACCAAAGAATCTCGCGTGGTTTTTATCGTGATTTTACGTGACTTTTCGTGTTTTAATTCAAAATGGAGACGAACACCGATATTCCATGTGACAAGCTTGATAATTGTTAAAGGCTTTCTTAACATGAAAACACTGGTATCCTTAATGCACGAATAAAGAATCTTTAACCACCAAAGTAGTGTTGAGCACTCGTTCTCATTGTTCGATTCTTACGTGTATGTGTGTGTGTGTGTGTGAATAGGTAGATAGATTGATAGATAGACAGATAGAGAGACAGACAGATATAAACAGATACATACATACATACATACATACATACATACATACATACATACATATTTACATACATACATGCATACATACATAAATTCTGTATGTATATATATGTGTGTCTGCATGTACACACACGCACGTACAGGCACACACATACATTCGTACGTAACTACGTACGAATGTATGTCATTATTCAGTTTTATTTCAAGATTTCTTGCCAATAGAGAAAGAGTCGGTCTCTAACTTAGATCCAAGGCTCCTTCACTGGAATTTCAACATCAACAATAGAGTATGTATGTATGTATGTATGTATGTATTATGTATGTATGTATGTATGTATGTATTATGTATGTATATATGTATGTATGTGTGCAGATTTGTATGTTTTGCTTTATGTATGTATTCTCATGCATACACTTGCATATGTAGGCTTATATATATGCTTATATATATTCTGGAAAGTTTTGCAGAATTTTGCAGTTCCAGCGAATTAGCTTTCTCCTATCTGGTTTTTGAGAAGCCTAATTTCTCAAGATTGGTACTTAGGAAGTGTGGTACATATTCCAGGGCTCCATTAATTACAGGTATAAACCTGAACTTGTAATCTGAATAGAGTAACTGCAGAATTCTCAATAGTTTAGCATAGGTATTCTCTTTTCCACTGATCTTCACCTTTATGTTAGCATCTGCTGGGCAGCTAATTTCCACAACTGTACATAGTTTCTCATCTGTATCCCATATTATTATATTAGGTCTGTTGTGCTTACATTTTATTGAGGTCTTCACTGGGACATTCCACCAGTACTCCTTTTCATTATGAGTGGCTATGGCTTCTACCATACTGTGGGTTCTTATTTCTTTGTCCTCGGGGTTATCCTTCCGACGGATTTCATTATAGAGTGTCCTAGCTACAACATGACATTTTTGGACAACTGCTTATGATGTTGGTGATATCTTCGGTGTTAACATATGTATGTATGTATGTATGTATGTATGTTTGCATGTAATCCTAGAAATCTACGCCTGTCACCATCTTACATGCCGGTTCATATAAGAACTGAGGTTAATTTACATTTTCCCTTGAAAGCCTCAACGAAGAAATCTTTTGTCACTCTATCTAATATGTTGTGTAACGATTATCCCATCATCTCGATATAGATCACATTTTGTGCTATTGAATATATTGAACGTAAACTATTAAGGCTATTAAGCTAAGTTTCTGGGGGGTTTTTTAATCTATAAAGCGTTATCGAAAGCAAAACAAAGAAAAAAGCTAAATTTTACACATGGTTCCAGACAAATCAATACTTTTGATAAATCAAATGAAAAGTTACAATACCTAATTACACCCGTCTATCATGATTATCAGTTTAATGGAATTTTTTTTTTTATAAGCGGTTATTCAATATATTATTCGATCACTCTTCCTTCCAGGGAGTAGCTATTACAATGAAACATTAAAATGAAGTGAGTTTAAACATCAAATAGGTTTATAAATAATGTCAATTTTCAGTCGCATAAAAACAGAAAACCAAAAATCACTTAATTTACTACCCCATTCCGTCTCAATGCCAGCACATATAACGCTAAACATTGCTCAAGCCCGTAAATTTTCCAGTAAATAATTTATGTCTTTCGAACTCAGTATATTGCATAAAAATACTTATTCCTGATAATAAGGTTTCCGGGACACGTCTTCACGCGAAGCGGCGGACTGGGAATAGAGTTGTGGTAAATTAATATTTTAAAATGCTGTTTTTTTTTTTAATGTGGTGTGGAATAAAACCGTAATTTCCGTTGTTTGAAACGTAGAAATTCGAAATTATTATTAAGAAAAAAGGAAAAGTGATGGAATTTTTTTGTTATTTCTAGCATCTCAAGTGACTGCATTGAGACTTTATAAATGACAAGTGGTGGTTCAGCAGGTATCCATACATGCACAAATGAACAGACGTGGAATTTGGTTTTTAAATGAAATTAAAAAAAAAGAATCTGTATTTTTTTGCGGAATGCTTTTAGAAAAATCGGAAGAAGTTAAAAACAAAAATTGGGAGGTGTTAAGGTAAATCGAAATTTGGAAAAACTAGGGCAGTCGTAGATATAACAATTTGTTTGTTTCTCCCTTTTGAATTCTGACTCTCACTACGACCAGGAAACCTGATACCTCTCTATGAGAAACACTATGGTCAAGGTGCTACAGCGTGGGATCGAACCCCAAACCAAGTGGTTGCTGAGTAAACTTAACCACACAGCCATACCTGTGCCCATATCCTTGTTGATGTATTTCACCTATTTTTAGCCTATTTCTTTTGAGCTTCATTTTGATATCCTGAAGGCACGGATTCAAACTACTAGCCTGAGGCACTATGGTGAAAATGTCACTGGATTAACAGTAGCTTCCGTATTATGTGGGTCTTTCCGAGTAGGGTTACATTCTGAACAGTGTAGATACTAACGTTAGCTATGGCACTGTTAGTGAAGTTATCCATTCTCTTTTTCATGAGTCTTAAAACACCGAAATTATTTCGATCTCCATATTTAACATTCTGTTGGTTTCGATTTCTGGGTCAACTCCTCAGAGACTCTTGAGGAGGTATTTCTTTCGGTAAGTTTTGCAATGTCGATAAGTATGCATCACCTTCCCTTCTTGTCGTTGATAACGATATCGGGCTTTCTTTTTTTATCTTTAAGTCAAGAAGGAAGAGCGGTACCCAATGGCACTTTGAAGAACCAGGAAGGAGGGCAGAAGATATCCTCAAAGTGGAGAACTGTTTTGAATGCCCGCAATAGAGTGAACTCTACTAAAGGCATTCAAGTCCTACAGGTGGGGATAAATCTAGTATCTATACTTAGCTCTTAGTTTTTATCTTTATGTCAACGTGGATGGTTATGTCCCAGAGACTGGTGATACAGTCATTGTCCATGCCCGTGTTTAGTTGATCATACCACTTTCTAGTTCAGTTAATTAATCCCATGGTGGTACTACGTTAATCAAAAGTGCACTTATGAAATATAATAATCAATAGAATATGATTGATTGATCTTTATTGACTTGATTCTCGAAATAATTAAGTAATGGCAAAAACAATATAATACTCTAATGGATTTAAATGAAACACATATGCATTAAACACATTTGCATTAAACTTATAAGTTCTATCAAGAAGTAAATAAACGGTTTTATTTTTTCCTTTTCTCTTTTCATCATATATTTTGTGGCAACAAGAACTTTTATTTTCTAGATCATGACATACTTCAATACTTGAATATCTGAAGTCAAAACTTGTTTATTTTTATTGCTCCATCAACGTGAATAGGCATGTCCCAACGGACAGTGACGTCGTTGCTGTCAGTGACTTCATTCGTTTCGATCGTATCATCATCAATATTATTTGATGGAGCTGCAGTCCTGGTTAAACAAAAAACCATGACTGAGTGTCTAGCATCTGGAATATCATCAGACGTTTATCGTTCTCTGCCAAAGAAGTAATGCGGTCGGTGGAAGTTCCTCCTTAACAATATATAGAGGACTAGTGATGGATAAGAACATAGACATCCTCGGGGAAACTTTAGGACTCAACGACGGACGAAAACTATGGATAACTTCCAGGAGTCTTTGCTCTAATAGTACTGCCAAGGTTTACTAACGGTCCGAGATATACTCTAGAGAAACGGAATTACCGCTAGGTTGGATTGTCCGAAATGCGCGGAAAGCTACGAAACCGTGCGACACGCACACGAACCATATCAGAACATTGCTGATATTGTGCAATGTAGGGCGGATCCAGCTACCGATCGAGACTATTATGAAGATCGCTCCATCACCCTGTTCTAATGAGGCAAGCAGATACTGTTCCTCTGGCTAGTGGCTACGGTGAAAGAATTGTGAGGTGTACAAGGTTAAAAGGATTGAGTACAGATATTCCTCTTCGAGCAAGGACTCAAGTTCCACAAGGAAAGAAAAGTGAAGGTAGCGATACAAATGCTCTAATGTTCTCCTACAGTGAATTTTCCCAACAAGTGGGTGGCGAAAGCGAAAGTAGTTAAAGTGAGTGCAACTGCTCTAAGTATGCGCCTGTACATTGGAGAATACTAAATTTATGAGACAGGTCATGCTCTTGGTGATCAGTTAAGATGGTCTTGGCTCAGGAGAAATGCGTTATCGTGTGTGTGTGTGTGTGTGTGTGTGTGTGTGTGTGTGTGTGTGTGTGTGTGTGTGTGTGTGTAGTGTACAAGTTATCGCTACGTTATTAATATGTGGGCTGTTGCAGTCGGGCGTTACAGTGCTGGAATAACAAATTAGACAAATTATTAAATAGATATGCATTACACAGAAAAACAAGAAACAACCTATATATAGAGAGAGAGATAGATATTGCGTACAAGTTATCAATATGTGGGTAGTTACAGTCATGCGTTATAGTACTGGATTAGTAAATTAACATTACACAGGGGACGAGGAAAAACGTGAAATAAAGTGTCTTGCTCAAGAACACAGCATACATCCCGGCCCGGGAATCGAACTTACAACCTCACGATTGTAAGCCAGCGTTCTAACGACTAAGCTATGCGCCTTTTAAAATATGTGATATATCCAGTATCAAAAGCATGTTTTTAAGAATTCAATGCAACTAGGTAGGATATGTTGTTCAAATGAAAGATGTCGCATTCCAGAAATTCTTCCGTATGGTCAACAAGCAGAGGAATATCGCGGTAAAAGAAGAGTCATCCTTAAGTATAAGGATAAATTGAAACAATCACTAAAATCTCTAGATCTTGGGTAAGTTATTGCATAGATCTATCTGCCTGGCATAAAATGTGTCATGATGCATCAAAACAATTTGAGTTGAAGAAACAGAACAATAAAAGCGTTATACCCTGCAATCAACAGACACATTTGTCTAATTCCAGGCAAAATCAAAATCATCATTGTCCTCATTGTAACTTCATTGCAAAATCCGTACCTGGACTCAAATTATATTCATACATCCATAATCCTTTCTTCAAATACTCATACGTCGAAATCGACGGGAGTCATAGCGACGAGCTGGTAGAATCGTTAATCACGTCGGGCAAAATACTCAGCGGTATTTCGCCCATCTTTACGTTCTGAGCTCAAACTCCGCCAAGGTCGACTTTGCCTTTCATCCTTTCGGGGTCGATAAATTAAGTACCAGTGAAATACTGAAGTCGATGTAATCGACTAGTCCCCTCCCCTAAAATTTCAGGCCTTGTGCCTTTAGTTGAAAGGATTATCATTATTATTGTTGATGATGATTCTTTCTACTTTAAGCATAGGTGGTTCTGAAATGTTGGGGGCTAAGTCGATTACTTTGTTTTATGGACCCTGAAAGGATGAAAAGCAAAGTCTAACTCGGCGGCATTTGAACTCAGAAGGTAAAGAGTCGGAAGAAATACCGCTAAGCATTTTGTCCGGTGTGGTAACGATTCCGCCAGCTCACCGCCTTAATAATAGTTTCAAATTTTAGCACAAGGGCAGCAATTTTAGAGGGACAGAAATAGTCGATTACATCGATGATATCATCTCTTTGTTTTATCGATTCCGAAAGGACGAAAGTCTAAGATGACCTCTGTGACATTTGCACTCAAAGCCTTAAGAGCCAGATGAAATGCCGCTAAGCATTTTATCTGACGCGTTAATGTTTCTGCCAGTCAAACACCTGATATAACGACAACAAGAGCAATGGTAACAATAATATGACAAGCCTATAACTGGCTTGGACTGACTGTAAGAAGGATCGACGATAAGAAGGCATATAATATTGTTCCTCACTCGTGAATTCTGAAATGCCTGGTGATGGTCGGGGTGGCGAAAAATTTTATTTAATTGTTTTACAACTAGGCTAGATGTAGAACACCAAGATGAGGGAGGAAAAAGTTATGTGAGTCTAAGTTAAATGGAAGGAACCCGATTAGAGGCATCAACACGTGGGCTGTAGATGTGACATGTTACTATGCAAGAGTCGTGGAATGGCCAAAGGAAGAACTTGTCAACATGGATAGAAAAACTAAAAAAGTAATGGTTATGCATGGGTGCCTTCAAACTAAAAGTAACACAGCAAGGCATTGCTTACGTAGGAAGAAAGGTGAAAGAGGACTGGTTGTCATAGAGGATAGTATTGTGAACGAAATCAAGTTCTTGCATGCCTATCTGATGAAGTAATGTTACTGACTGCACTGAGAGAGAAGGTGATCAGTTACAACGGTGAGACCCTCCAGGAGTACAATATGAGGACTAAGAGGGAAAAGGTCAACTGGAAAGAGAAAGTCCTACATGGAGAGTTTTTCCAGCAAACAGTGAATGAAGCTGGTGAAGAATCCTGGAGATGGTTCAGACATGGTTTTTTTTAAAGAAGGCAGAAGAACTGATTATTGCTGCTCAAGAACATGCTTTACAAGCTAACTCAGTCAAGTGTAGCATTGGTAAGACAACATTATTACCTGTTTGTAGACTATGTGGAAAATCATCTGAAACACTTAGATATATAATTAGTGGATGCTCAAAATTAGCCCAAAAGGAGTACAAAAACGCAATGACAAAGTGGCGGTGCAAGAAGTATGGGCTAGAATGCTCCAACAAGTAGTATGAGCACCAACCTTTGCCTGTAGCTGAGAATGTTCAGGTGAAGTCATATGGGATATGCCAATATACACAGACAAAAAGCTGGAACATAACTGACCAGATATCACTCTCATACTGAAGAAGTCCAAAGATCGGACCTTCATCGATGTAGCTACACCTGCAGACCAGAATATTGTGAAGACAGAGGACAAGAAAGTTTAGAAGTACCAAAACTTAGGATTGAAAGTGAAAAGAATCCATACAGTCTCAATAGTGAATGTAGTACCCATTGTGATCGGAGCAATATTCTGGCATCAAAAATTGCAAATTCCAAACTTCTTAGGAAATATTTAATCACCAACAATATTTGAAACAGCTCATGTGTTGAGAAAAGTGTTGCGTCTTTAAGCTGCAGGATGCAGTTGAGACGTGGCATAGATAAATAAGAAGTAGTAAAAGTGAATGATGATGATGATGATGATGATGATGATGATGATGTGCAAATTAAATGTGAATTATAATGAAAAGGACCTTGAATTCGTATTGAATTTTTTGTTGGTTTTTTTTTATTCCACTTTAGGTCAATAAACGTTTTCTGTATCTTACAGACTAGTTGATATCGTGATAATCAGATTAACAACCTTTCTGCTTACTACAATGAACTTGTAAAGATGCGATGTTGACACATCAAGGTTTTAATTCTTTTGCATTAAATTTAATATGTTGTCTGTGTTTCATGCTTCAGACAATATCTGTGCAGTTACAGCTAGTTCTACTTGAAGTTAAAAGAAAGAATGTAAATTTACAAAAGGCATAGTAACGAAATTCTCAGTTTCATATTACAAGAGTGATCGTGAATGTATAGATATATGTTAATTCTGTCAACAATTACTAGTCTAAAGTATTAACTTCTCCAGAACAACCATCTAGCTATTTTCTTTAGCTACATGAAGAGACGCAATATTTTATCATGTTTTGTCTAGAATAGCAATGATTCACATGCATTGATATGAACCCAAACATCTGACAGCTATTGTTCGACATAAACCCATAAAATGGCAATGCTTGGACACTGGGCGAGTGTGTGCAGAACAGTTTCGTCAGTCTGCCGTTTCGTCAACTTGAACAAGCCTAGCTCACGGCACTATCGTGCAAACTGTGTTTATCTCAAACCGGAAATGCGCCCACCTCCAGTAACATTGCCTGACAAGAAATTTGGAGTAATTATCCCAAAGTCGTCTGGATCAGACCAGCCAATTGATGTTCATCGATGCCCAGAGATTCTCCAAGGATGCTATTATGCTCTCCCGCCACTGCTCACCTTGATAGTGAGCAGTGGAGGGAAAATATGATGCCGCTACCTCTGCATATGTCTGAGTATCATTTGTCACGGTATACCCAGTCCTTCCAACAGCAGGTGTCGACAACAAATGGACCGTCTGCACAAAAATTAAAAGATCAGACGCTCCAGCCTATTTAGACTTGAAACGGAGCAAGGCACGATGGTCAGGCGGCAACAGATGACGGATGTGGTGCAGGCATTCACCGCCTCCACCCGACTTTTCGAGAATGACTTCTTTTTAGGACATTTCTGAATTAGACTGGCCACCCAACCCTTCCGCCCTTCCATCACTCCACAACACTGTTAAACGGCATGGACCTGTCTCTCCAGGTACCTAACTGCAGACCCATTGACTTTTTCCTGGTTAATTTTTACTCCAGCGACCACCTCGTATTTTCTTAGAACGCTGCTAATCACCTTGCATATGCTGATACAGATCTTCCACATCCTAGTTTGCGCGGGATGTCCCTCAACGTTTCTACTTTCTAGTTTCCATAATAGTGTTTCTAGAGTCAATACATAGAAAAGAGACGAAAGGGGACAACCTTGGCAACTGAGTGCATGATACTGAGTTGTTCTGATAGGTGGTCATTTACCCCGACCACGGAGCATATGTTGAAACTATCCAGCCCTTGAAAACGGAGTCGAAACCAAACACTTTGGCAATAGCCACCAAATACTTATGGTCGACTTTATCAAAAGCTTTCGATTGATCTTGGTTGATCAGAGACTCATCAGTACCAGGTCCGTTATCTACCCTTTATATAATTTATTGCATGAGATGAAGATTGTTTGGGATGAATTTGTTTGGGATGGCACATAGCTGTGCTTCACCAATCAGACCATCAATGACAAGCGCCAACCTCTTTGCAAACATCTTGGCCAAAATCTTGAACTCTGCATTTAGCAGAGTAACAGGCCGAAAATTATCCATATGATGCCCTTTGTTCGGGCCCTTTCTCAGCAGTTCCACTACTCCTCAACTCACAGGACTGGGAATTCTCTCATTCTGTTGCAGTTGCGGTTGACAACTTCTGGGGTTCATATTCACGAATATACTTTTCAGTTTCCTTAGTAGTGGCAAACAAGTAATTGGTCTGTAGTTTGAGGCCTCGGTATTTTTTTGCTTTTCTTTCATCATAACAGAGGTCTTGTCCTTGGTCAACTAAGTTTAACCCTGTCAAACGTAATGTTTATCCAAATTATTTTCAACTAATTATTTATCATCTCATAGCTTTGAGATTTTGATGATGTGGCTGTTTATTTTTTGAATGACATTGTAGGAAAAGTGTGTAAGGTTGAATCTGACCATTTTGAACATAAAATAGGGAGAACATTTTGGCTGGATATGGCCGGTTTAAATGCTAAAGGGTTATGCTATCAAATAACTTAGTCAATACTTGTTTGGTTGAGTTCGGTTCCCAGACCGAGTTGTATGTTGTGTTCTTGAGCAAGACACTTTATTTCGCCTTGCTCCGATTCACTCATCTGTAGAATTGAATTGTGACGTCATTGGTGCCAAACTCTATTGGCATTTGCCTTTTCCTTGGATAACATCGGTGGCATAGAGAGATGAGGCTGGTATGCATGGGCGACAGCTGGTCTTCCATAAACAACCTTGCCCGGACTTGTGCCTCGAAGGATAACTTTCGAGGTACAATCCCGTTGTCATTCATTACCGAAGTGGGTCTTTACCCTCGTCTAGCACGGCTAACTTCCATTTAGGTACTTCGGAAACTCGTTTTCTGATGCTTTATTCTTCTTAGTTTATCATCTTTTATTCATCTCCATCTCCTTCTTGGGACTATCTTTCTTATTCTACATATCACCTCAAAACTTTCTACCTTTCTCTGCATCAGATACTTCGTGTTTACGTCTTCCTACTCTCACGAATGTTTTCAAACTATCTCTTCTGGTTATTGTGAAATAACCCGTTTTGTCCAAACTGGTCTATTCTATTCTCATATCGTTTTCTTTAACTGCTTCTCTTCATTTTTAATTCAGTCCTTGGATCTTGTTCAAAACGGGGGCACCAGTTTTCATTAATGTTTTATGTAGTGTTTTTGGTACCGAAAGACTTTCAAACTTCGTATACTTATCTTTTTGTGTTAAGATCGGAAGAGCG
>NC_068999.1:33243264-33243548 GCF_001194135.2 Octopus bimaculoides | reverse complement strand
TCATGTAAAAAATTGTCTTATTTCGATAATTTCAACCAATCACTGACAAGTATTCAGCTGTTTACACTTACTCCTAAGCGGTGTAAAGCGTATTTAATCTCCATTACTTCTGACATTTTGCAGAGGCAACACACGTGTGCTCGTTTTCCCTAACCCTAACCCTAATTGACTTGCTCTTTCCCTCAAAAACCATGCCTTGTGCCTATAATAGAAAGGTTTAATTAGCTACTGCCAATATGCTTCAGCCATTTTTTGACAAGGAAATAATAATTTTATCACCGCCG
>NC_068999.1:33233940-33242398 GCF_001194135.2 Octopus bimaculoides | reverse complement strand
TATATATATATATATATATGGTTGTAGATAGGTAGGAATATTACATAACTCTGTTAATATACATATAGGAGCAAGTGTATATTATATGGAATATCTTACATTAGCTATTGTTGATAGATTTCTAATTTTTCAGACAACTTTATTTTTACAGATGAAATATTTTTTTAATATGCAAGGTTTAAAAGTTGTTTCATCTATGGAGATGAGGTTAATTGACTGAAAAATTACGTGGGAATGGAAAGTATCTAACGTTTTTCATACATACACACGTACATACATACATACATACATACATACATACATACATACATACATACATACATACATACATGTTTGTGACTATGTATGAAGGTATTTGTATCATACTTACACATCATCATCATCAACAACAACATGTACCATACTCTACCGGAATAAACGTTATTTATGTGGGTTAAACAATTAGCAGAATTTCACAGAGACCATAGGCTTTCATAGTGACAAAAGACTTCCGCAGTGGCCTTAGAACTCTACAGTAGTCGTTGTCAACCACAACGACCACATAATTGCACAGCGACCTTAGATTTTCGTATTGACCACAGACTTCCACAGTTTTCCATAGTGACCAACATCTTCCATAGCCAACAACCACAGTCTTTCATATTGAGTAGAGCCTTCCATAGCGACAACAGATATTCACAGTAACCGCAGACTTTTACAATGACCATCATGTTACAAAGCGACCATGAACTATTACGGCTACCACGGACTTCCACATCGACCACAGTATTGCACAGCTATCCCAGACTTCCACAGTAACCATTGTTTTCCACAGCGACCACAGGTTTCCACATGGGCTACACTTTTCTACAGCAACTACAGATTTCTACTTTGATCACAGATTTCCACAGTGATCAATGACTTCAACAACGACCACAGACTTCTACAGCGACCATGGACTTTCACAATGACCACAACCTTCCAAAATGACCAAAATCACCCAGGTTGACCACAGATATTCATAGCGAGAATCACCGTCTTCCACAGTGACCGTGAACTATTACAATTACCACAGGCTTCCACAGCTACCACAGATTTCCACAGTGACCATTATCTTCCATATTGACCACAGAGTTCCATGGTTGCCACAGCTTTCTACAGGTTTCTACTATAACTAAAGACTTTCACAATGACCGCAATCTTCCACAATGACCATCCACAATGACTACAGAATCCATACTCACTGAAATTACTGATTACAGACCCAAGACTTCGATAGCAAACATAATATTTCACAATGGACACAGATTCCCACGGCGACCATAGGCTTTTAAAGCGGCTGAAGACTTCCACAATGACCACAAGCTTCCTTACCAATCACAGGTTTCCACTGCAATCACAGTCTTCACTAGCAGACCACAGATGATTGTTGTCTTTGCAGGAAGGGGCATGTATGGCGTTCCATATCCTTCCTACAGCTGATTGTGTGTTTGTGAAAGAGAGAGAAATTAATCTCCATTTTTTATTTGTCATCCCCGTAAAGATGAAACGCAAACTTGATTGATATCGGCGACATTTCGACTTAGAACGCAAAGAGCCGGAACAAATTCTTCTAGTCGTTTGTCAATATTTGCAGCGTTATCAATCCACCACAAAATGCACACGCACCATAGAAATATACATTCCAAAGGCAGACACAACAAAATCCAGATATTTCTTAAATGATGTTTGCGGCAGTTAAGATTTTGTCCGAAAGGTTTGGGTCCTTCTCACTTTTGGTTGATCAATATTTTCTGCACCGGAAAAGTTCCTACTCCAGACGCAAGCTTGGACAAGAATTTTTTTTTGCTGTTTTTTTTTTTGTCTTTTTTTTAAGAAAACTAACAGTTGTCCATTCATACAAGTTTTCTCCTTAAGTATGATGTCCAAAGGAACATGAACGGGCCTATACAGTTTGGCACCAGTGTTTCTACAAAGGTTGTAGTTGGAAAACAGAGTCACAACAGACATTTCAAAGCATCCCAACCGATGCACTAGCAGTTATACCAATCCATCATCCTGAATTGGTATTGATGGAGTCGCCGAAAGAAGGTAAAGTTGATAACGGTAAGATTTGAACCCATAGCGCAGAAAGTCAGAATGAATACCATAAAATACTCAATCGTGCTCTTAAGATTCCAGCAATTCATCACCTTGTGGTGTGTGATGGATATAACATACACACACACACACATACATGTATGTGTACACACACACACACACACACACACACACACACACACACACATGTGTACACACACACACACATGTGTACACACACACACACACACACGTGTACACACACACACACACATATATATATATATATATATATATATATACATACACATAACTCTTTTACACGTTTCAGTTATTTGACTGTGGCCATGCTGGAGCATCGCCTGTAGTCGAAGAAATCGGCCCTAGGACTTATTCTTTGTGTTATGGTGAGAATCATGTCACCCCCAGTGAGAATGGACTAACCGAACTCGTATAAGTAGCAACGTGTTTGATTGAGGGCGAGTGATGAGAAATCGCAGGAAGTCGGAAGGTGTTGCTCGTGAGTTCGTGGAGTTGCAGGAAATAGTTGAGAAGTTGTTATAGTTTGTTGAGAGTTGTTTTGCATTGGTTACAGTTGATGGCAGAGTATTTGGGAATACATCAAGTGGAGACAGTTTGTGTCCACCTCGTTCCGTGGTATTGTATATCACACTGTTATTAGTACACGGCACTAAGGTCACATATACAGAAACCACGTTATAAAAGTGGCGAGGAGTGATTCGAAGCTTATGTTGGCCGTAAACAATTTTTTATAATACAAAAAATTCGTTAATTATGCAAGACCTATTAGCTGATATATTACAGTTGCAAAAGCAATAGCAACAGCAGAAACAGGAGTTGCACCAACAACTACAACACAATCAGTTGCTGGAACTGATGTTGAAGTCGGGGAAACTCTGCAAGTTCATTTTCGCCAGATGGCGTAGCGAATACTATAACTGAATTTAGTTATAGCCCAGGAGAGGGTATAACTTTTTCGGCGTACTTCAGAAGATATGAAGAAATCTTCATGGAAGAGTGCAAGTGTTGGACAGCCAATGAAAAAGTGAAACTACTGTTACGAATTAGAAAATTACTATATGTAAATCTCACAACGAGAGATATTCAGCAACAGTACTTTGGAGTAAAGATTATTTGCCAACATAACATGGCAGTCCTGGTTTAGGACGAATGTTGCTATAATTTAGCCCCAGGCGACATCGTTTCCAGTTGACTATACGACACGATCTGTGTCCTTATATTTTCAAACAAGGGAATGTATCACCCCCACTCGGCACAGAACAATTATTCTGTGCTGATGAAGAGAAATAACCCAGAAATAACGATACACAGATATTGTTTTGAACTGAGTGGGGGTGATAGATTCCCTTGTTCGAAAATATAAGGACACATATCGTGTCGTATAGCCAACTGGAGACGATGTCTCCTGGGGTTAAATTACAGCAACAATCGTCTTAAACCAGGACTGCCATGTTATGTTGGCAAATAATCTTTACTCCTTCAAAACATGACAAATACTGCAATTTTATCTTGCCTAAAAAGTGAAATTTGTTTCGAGGAAACCATTGAATTGCTATCCAAAATGTTCAACGATAAGAGTTCCCTATTTAATATTCAATGAGAGTTTTTAAACTTAGTAAAAAAAAAAAAAAGAGGACGACGATTTGGTCATATGCCGGAACCGTAAATAGAATGTGCGAAAAATTTAAACTGAAGGAATTTTCTCCTGACATGTTTAAATGCCTCATCTTTGTGCAAGATTAGACGGCAAACAAAGATGCAGAAATACGTGCACGGATTCTTACAAAACTACACAGGATAAGAATTCAACCCTGCAGGCAGGCAGTAGCAGAGGAATGTCAAAGAATTAACAACTTGCGCAGGACGTAAAGAAAATTGAAGAACAAAATTTCTCTCAAGTACAGACATGTCGACCGGGAATAAATAAAGAAAAAAGAATGTTATGACTTAATCCATGCTATGGTTGTGAAGGTCTGCATTTTAAGAAAGACTGTTGATCTAAAACTCGGAAATGTTTTAGTTGCAAAAAAATAGGACATAAAAGCTCATACTGCATGGCGAAGCAAAAATGGTTGGGAAAAAAATTCTTCAAAAACGGTTTGCTCAACGGAAAGTCGTGACGGCACCCGAAAAAGAAAATATTTGTATGTAAAAATAAACGACACGAACGCGAAACTAGACACAGGTAGCAACATTACAATTATTGATACTGTCGAGCATGTAAAATGTTTTTGAAAAAATAAGACATTACGGTTTCACACTGAGTGAGGGAAAAATGTGAATTTTTCTTACCTAAAATTAAGTATTTAGGATTATCGACAGGAATGGTTGACAACCTAACCCGTCGAGGGCAGACGCAATTTAAAATATGCCTCCTCCGACTAATATAACGACCATACAAGCTTTTCTAGGTCTAGCGAATTATTATCAAAATTATATACCAGATATGCATGAACTGAGAGCTCCATTAAATAATTTGCTAAAAAAGGATGTGAAGTGGAATTGGTCAAACAATTGTCAAACGACATTTGACGATCCTGCAGCGCAGATTATTGTAGCTTCTGGCGCTTCTGAATACAGCATAAGAGCAGTAATGCTACACAAATATAAAGACGGTAATATAAAAGCGGTGGTTCAAGCTTCGTGTTCTCTGATAGAGACAGAGAAAAATTATAGTCAAATAGAGAAAGAAGCCCTAGCGATCATTTCTGCCGTGAAGAAATGTCACAGATTTTTGCACGGTAGAAGTTTTCGGCTACAGACTGATCACCGACCATTATTATCAATTTTGGAGTCGAAGAAAGGAATTCCTACCCATACTGCAAATAGGTTACAACGCCTGAGTGCGATATTGTTGAATTATGACTTTAAGATGGAGTATATACCATCCAAGAGGTTAGGCCATACGGATTATTTATCAAGGCTAATTCCAAAAAATACGGAACTGTTCGAAGATACCGTGATTGCCACGTTACGAGCGGAAAATGAAAAAAACATTTTCGGGAGTTGCCAGTAATTGTTCAAGATATAAAATTAAAATCGGAGAATGACAAATTCATTGCAAAGATGAGAGAAACGTTGAAGGTAAAAGAAAAGAAAAGTATACATAACACAAAGGCGAACAATTTTTCTATGTGTGTTAATTTGTTGAAGTACGTACAAAGATCTGTAGTGCCAGCCGCACTACAAAAGTGTGTATTAAGTGAATTTTGTATGGGACACCCAAGAGTTTCAAGAATGAAATCAGTAATGAGGAATTACGTATATTGGCCTAATATTGATCGGAATATTGAATAATTGGTGAAATCCTGCAGAGATTGTGCTCTCGCAGCAAAGTCACCACCGGTGAAATTCAAATCGTGGCCAAAACAGACAGTCAGTGGTCCAGGTTACATATAGATTTTGCTGGACCGATAAACGGTGTGTATTACCTGATCATAGTAGACAGCTATACCAAGTCGCCGGAGATATGTAAATGTAGTCAGTCAGCCTCGAAGGTAGCAATAAGGTTCCTTCACGAACTTTTTGAGCGATACGGTGTCCCGGACACCATAGTATCGGATAAAGGAACGCAGTTTTCAGGGTCCGAATTTTAAAATTTCTGTGAGAGATATGCAGTCAATCACATCTCTTCTCCGCCGTATCACTCGAGATCAAATGGTCAAGCAGAAAGGTTTGTAGACACATTTAAGCGAGCACTAAAAAGATCAGGAAATGAATTAGGTAATGATGCAGCACTAACTCAATTCTTAAGGGTTTACAAGGTAACGCGGTCACTCGAAGAGTTAATGTTTGCCTTGAAGATAAAAATCAATTTTTGATAAATTATTACCTACAAAAAATCTTATAAAGAAAACCCAAGAAACACAACAAAGTATTTTAATGTGGGAGATAAAGTTCATTTCAAAATATATAAGAATGGAATACAAGGTTAGGAGGACAGTGTAGAATAGACGAAAAGAATAGGCAGTATGATGTACATAATAAAAGGCCCAGTAGGAGAGCAGAAATGACATTTGAACCAGTTGAAGTCTAGACATACCGAAGGAAGAGAAAAAAATACCAATAGAAGTTTATTATGACTTGTTCGATGTTCCAACGCCAAAAGAGGTTGAACCTAGGTGGATCAGCATTAGAAAGCGTAAACAAACAGAACGACTAGAAATAGTCCCTAAGCGAAAGAAGTATCAAAACTTTTGAGGAAATTAAAATCTCAAAAAAGGGAGAGGTGATGATGAAAAAAAAAGAATAAAATTAAATAAACAAGTTGCATTTGTCAAATCTCAGAAGAGGAGATGTTATGGCGAGAATCATGACACCCCCTGTGAGAATGGACTAGCTGAACTCGTACAAGTAGCAGCGTGTTTGACTGAGGGCGAGTGATGATATATATACACTATGGGCTTCTTTCAGTTTCCGTCTACCAAATCCACTCACAAGGCTTTGGTCGGCCCGAAGCTATTGTAGAAGATGCTTACCCAAGGTGTCACGCAGTGGGACTGAATCCGGAACCATGTGGTTGGGAAGCAAGCTTCTTACCACACAGCCACGCCTGTATCATTTTCTCTTTTTCTTTCTTTTTACTTATTTCAGTCATTAGACTGTGACAATGCTGGAGCACCATCTTCAAAAATTTTAGTTGAACGAATCAACACCAGAATTTTTTTTCTTAATTGTATAGGCTTGAGGACTCAGTGGGTGGGGCAAACTCAAGGGCTGTCTTGGACGGCACAAGCTCTAGCAACGCTACTGCCGACATCTAGCTAGTCTCATTACCACAAGACACACCAAGGCCATCAATCTCACAAGACACACCAAGGCTCTCCTCTTCCTCTTGTCATCAATATTTTATCCACTCTAAAGCTGCGAGCTGGCAAAATCGTTAGTATACCGGGCAAAATGCTCACCAGCATTTGGTTCGTCTTTACGTTCTGAGTTCAAATTGCTGTGAGGTCGACTTTGCCTTTCATTATTTCAGGGTCGATATATTTAGTACCAGTGAAACACTGGGTCGATGTTATCGACTAGTCCTCTCCCCACAAATTTCAGGCCTTGTGCCTTTAATAGAAAGGATCATCATCATCATCATCATCATCGTCATCGTCATCGTCGTCGTCGTCATCATCATCATCATTGTTATTATTATTATTATTATTATTATTATTATTATTATTATTATTATTATTAAGGCACTGTGCTGGCAGAATAGTTAGCAGACATGACAAAATGCTTAGCTTTATGTTCTGAGTTCAAATTGCGCCGAGATCGACTTAGCCTTTTATCCTTTCAGGGTCAATAAAATAAGTACCAGTTTATCATTGGGGTTGGTGTAATCAACTTATCCCCGAAATTGCTGGCCTTGTGCCAAAATTTGGAAGCAATATATCATTCCCTCTCCTATCCCCACTCTCCTCACAATATCCAGTTCTCTCTCTCTCCGGAACGGCGCCTACCTTCGGGATTTCCCTCCCAGCCATGTTCTTTTCCTAGTGGCTGTTTAGGCGCAGGTGTGGCTGTGTGGTAAGAAGCTAACTTCCAAAACACATGATTCCGGGTTCAGTCACACTGCGTGACACGGTGGGTCTTCTACTAAAGCCTCGAGCCGACTAAAACCTTAAAGTGGATTTGATAGATAGAAACTGGAAGAAGCCCGTCGTACATATATACTAGGTGGCATCAAAAAGTTCCCGCACTAGTTCTGTAGCGCGCCAACAGATGACAGCACACAGTTGTGTACGCAGTGAGTTAGTGTGCTGAGTAACATCGCTGTGTTTACTTCGCAAATTGTGAAATCTGTGTTTTTGTGTTTACATGTATGCTGTAGTCTGCGATTTCGTCATGGACAGGAACAATTAGCCAACGTGAAATTTTGCGTTTAATTTGGGAAGACTGCTACAGAGACATTGAGCATGCTTCGGCAAGCTTATGCCGATGAAGCAATGGGCTGTACGCAATGTTTCTAGTGGTACGGGCGCTTCAAAAGCAGAAGAACGTCTGTGGGAGACGATGAGCGATCTGTGGTATTGAACACCGAGAATTGATCCCCCAGAACCAGACCGTCAATCGAGAATTCTACTGCAACGTTTTGAAGCGTCTGAGGGAGAACATTGGGCGAAAGCGACTGGGTACGTGGAGCACGAAGAATTGGATTCTTCACCGAGCTCTCTTCATTCCTGAGTTTCTCGCCAAAACAACGTGGTACCGCTTCCGCACCCGTCCTATTCGCCAGATTTAGCACCTGCGGACTTCCATCGCTTCCCCAAAGATGAAAATGCAGCTCAAAGCTCAACATTTTTATACCATTGTCGAGATCCAGAGCGAATCGCAGAAAGTCCTTAACTCGTTTACGGGGAATGAC
>NC_068999.1:33229997-33233350 GCF_001194135.2 Octopus bimaculoides | reverse complement strand
TGTGTGTGTGTGTGTATGCATATATAAAGAACATTTGATACTTCAATTTCCTGCATATACCAACTATACAGAGGCAGACACGATCGCGGCCACGAGCACGCGGTCGTTCAGGAGCGGGAGCAAAACACCGAGCACGAGCGCGATGAAATTATTAAGGTACGATACAGCAGTAATCTTTCGCTGTCCACGAGGAAAATTATAGGAACAAAAAGATAGACGTGGGTTTCATTTAGGGCTCACGTTCCCGACGTTCTACGTAGCCATAATTTTTTAATGGTATCAATATAAAAAAAAACATGCGATAAACACCAGGATTGTATACCTTCTATAATGGATACACCAAAAGATACTGGAAAATTTAAGGCTCAGAAAACAACTTCATATTAAGATCCAATTCATATCCGTCGCTAAGGGAGTGCACTAGACAGCATTCCCCCCATCACTATTCAATAGTGCACCCTCAGATTTACCGTGATACACTTATTTCGAAACACCAGTTTAGTATTATTACAAATTAGAGCCCATCCAAATTATTCTGAAGCAGTCCCAGGCACCAAAGTCTGGCAACGGGCCAGATTCCATTTCCAGGACAGTAGAAATAACATTCCTGGTAATACAATGACAACGTTTCTAGACATATAAGATATATAAGTATAAAGCAACAAATACACTTCGTACGTTTACATCAAGAATACAAATAAGTGGAAACAGTGAAAATCTACACTGATACAAAATGTCGGTGGTGATATCCCTACTTAGAAAAGCGTTTAGATTCTCCTCTACAAATGAAGCAGCAGATAATAAAATCTATAGAATAAATCAAACATTAATCAATAACGAGTATTGTAATAAATCTTATAGAGCAAGTGATAGAACAATACAGACACAAATACAATGCAATAGGTATATGAAACACTCTACTAACAATACACAAACCACACATAAAGTGTATTACATGAATGCAATACATGTTAACTATAGAGTTGATAAATGTATCATCAAAACCTCAAAAAAAAGGAAAGAGAACGTAAAATACATTAAGTCTTAAACTGCAACAGACCATAAACTAACATTAATGATAAACTGAAAAAAACACTAACATTAAAAATCTTTTAATCAATAACTACCTACAAGCAGGTACATCTGCGAACGAGCTGTTGACGATTGATGTGATTTATAAATTCGATTGCAGACGTGAAATAGTAAACTTCACGATTCCAACCGCTATATTAACCATAAAAGTTCGACATTCTACCGTCAACTCACCATGCATTTACAACCAGGAATAATTAATTGCAATGTTCTACACATACAGCACAAAACAAAACTAGATAGGAATGCATTAGTACATCTATACTTCTCAGAATTCCCTACAAATATGGACGGCTAATGATAGAAGCAATAGTTACGAGGGTGGACTGAAATGTTCATAGGTTGACTAAGAAGGATTGATGCTAGAGCTGTAAAATCTTGTATGCATTAATTTCAACTCATCTTATTAATAACTGCATTGTTTCTTTCCAGATAAACTTACATCTGACTGTTCAAAAGAAGACTCCAGGAGTAATTAGTAACAACTTCTCTAGAAATTTTAGCACCATAGTGTTGTCAAGTACCTTCAGAAAAAGGGTTAGCTCTCAAAGACATTCATGCTGACATGGTTGCTACATTAGGGGATGATGCTCCAGCTTTATCAACAGTGTAAACGTGGGTAGCTGAATTTAGGAAGGGAAGGAAGAGTCTTGAGGATGACCCGAAGTCTGTTTGTTCTGCAACTGCCACCACTGAAGAAAATATCGACCGTGTTCACCACATGGTGATGGATGGCAAGCGAATGACTATAAATCCAATAACCCATGCTATTAGCATATCCCATGAGAGAGTTGAGAATATTCTGCACAATAAACTTGGCACGGTGAAGGTTTCTACTTGGTGAGTGCCATATCAGGCACCTGATCAAAGGTGCACCAGAATGATCACATCACGGGAAAATCTGACATTATTTGAGGCAGATCCAGCTGGTTTCCTTGGATGATTACCAACCTAGGATGAATGATGGCTTTATTACTTTGAGCCAGAGACAAAGAGACAATATACGCAGTGAAAACACCCCTCCTCACTTGCCCCAAAGAAGGCTAAGGTCGTTTCATCTGAAGGGAAGGTGATGGCCGTAGAATTTTGGATGCATAAGGTGATTGTGTTTATTGGCTTATCTTGAAAAGAGCCACGCCATCAATGGAGAGTGCCATGCCAACTTGCTGAAACAGCTACGAAATCAGTCAAGACTAAATGTCAATGAAAACTGACGAAAAGGGTGTTGTTTCATCAGGACAATGCTGCAGCACGCAGGTCATTAGTTTCAATAGTTCCTGTATGTGACTGTGGCTTTGTACTTGTTGACCATCTTCCCTATTCTTCTGATTCGGCCCCATCTAACTATCATCTGTTCTCCAACATGAAAAAACACTTGGCTAGGAGCCAGTATCTCAGTGGTAATGACGTCATATCTACTATTGATGACTTTTTTGACCAACAGAATGAAAGCCTCTTCAACAGTGGGATTCAAGCACTGCAACACCCATGGAAGAAGTGAGTGGACCGCAAAAGGGACTATGTTGAAAAATAAACCTCATTTGGTCACATTCTCACAGTAAAAATACTTACCAATCCTCACGGTAAAGATTTAAATACCGGTGGTAGCATCGTCAATAATCACATTAGTCCTGCCTATTATAAAGAAGCGACATCTCTTCATCTAGAAGATGAACAACGAAAATCTTTGGGGGAAGACAGGGCAAAACGGACCCCCTATGGGAAAAGTTCGATATTTCCGTCAAAAATGCACACATCTTAATGTAAATTGCTATGTGCATAGAGAATAGCCATTCACATCTTTCTGTGTAGTATGGTTAATTGGGAAAAAATCTTGCATAGATATGTGCAAAAGAAATTTTTATCGGACATGGTCCGTTTTGCCCCAGCACTGGGGCAAAAGGGTCCAACCTGGACCCTTTTGCTCCATAAGAATGCTTATTACATTTTACCATATTCAAATACATACTCGTGTGTATTATACTGGAATACATCTTATATTTATAAAACAACTGAAAATGACATAAATGAAAGTAAACAATCATCATGAGAAATACTGTTTCCTGATCTCAGTTTGCAGACCCATCCCACACCTGAAGGTTCATGGGTTTTTTTTTCTAAAGACTCAGAAATAGTGCTCAATGTGACTGGTCAGCAAGGTAGCTGATTAGAGAACACAAAGTTCACAAATGAACGTAACGTCATCAGTTTCAACTCCGGCACACTTTTCATGTCTCCATTCCCTGCACAGCTGGCTTTCA
>NC_068999.1:33221421-33229987 GCF_001194135.2 Octopus bimaculoides | reverse complement strand
ACACTTTTCATGTCTCCATTCCCTGCACAGCTGGCTTTCAATCCAATTTTCTGTCGGGGGTTCTTGATAAAGTTCGTCACAGAAAATGCAAAGGAACTTTTTGTCTGTTGTTTTTGATGTGCAAGCTGGTGTCTTCAGCACACTTCCAGGGGTCTTGGGTTTGCAAGCATTTCTCCTTGATGTTGGTTTAGTTGCTGGTTTTTTCATGGCTTTAGCTGAAAGAGAGCATTTAAAGGGTGAACTGTTGAGGCACTCTGAAGTTTGAGCTCTTCTTTTCCTTGCTGTAGCCTGAGTTCGTGGAACAGATGACAAGGAAACAACAGAAATCCTTTGTTGTGGTGAATTGTGTAGGCCTACCTCTGTGCCTTCTTGACTTTTGCATCCAGTTACACCTTTCACAGATGGATCATAAGACTGGGATGGTGCAGGATCTACTTGTGGCTGTTCCTGTGATGGTGTTGGACTTTCCTTAGAATCAGCAATTTCAGTGGCTCCTGCCGAAAAGAAATCGACATCACCAAACACATCCAAATTGTATGGCCAGATCCCAGTACAACGAAATCCACGGCAGGCATTCTGAATTATTGCAGCTCGTACGAAGGCCTGCCCAAAAAAAGGCAGTAACTTTGAAGTCATCTACCCGCTGACCTGGGTGATTGATGATCCACTTGTCAACTTTCTGGTGATAAAAGGTTTTGAGGGGCGCAAAAAAGGTCCTGTCTAAGGGCTGAAGCTTGTGGCTGGTATGAAGTGGAATTGATACCATGACTACGCCATGCTTGCGAACAAGCTCAGTTGCATCCAAGTTAATGTGGCTGATGTGATTGTCCAAAAGGAGGAGCACTTTTCTCTCAACAAATGGATTTGTATGTTGAAAATATTTCCCGATCAATCCATCCATTTTCGCTTCCATAAGCAACTGAACCTTCTGGCGCTCCATGAAGCAATGGGTCGGTTATGCGCTTCCTCTTGAAGATAAATGCAGGCGGTATGGGATGCCTGGTGACGCTCATTGCACGCACAGCTGTCACAGTACGTCCTTTCTCAGCACTAACAATTTGTCCAACCTGCTTCGTTCCCTTCAGTGAGATGACTTTTGGAACTCTCTGCACTGAGGACAGACCTGTTTCATCCATGTTGAAAATTCGATCAGCTGCGAAATGGTGCTGCTGGTAAACTTCTTTTAGAACATCAAAAAAATCTATCAAGCTAGACCTTGTTGAATGCTGCAGCACGACCAACGCTCGTTGACTGAGCAGTGCGCAGGCTTAGTATTGGGTGACGCTTTAAAAAACAAACCAGCCAGTCTGCTCCAGCTTCTCTTTTTTCTTTATTGAATTTATGGGGGACCTTGTTGGCCTCAGCAACCACAAAAGCCAAGGAATGCAAACCTCTTGAAGTGAGACCATAAAAAGTCCGTTGCTGGTAGACGCAGTGCTCTAGCAGTTCCTCCTCAAAATTCTTTACTGTTGGTTGAAAATGCCCTAAAGAAAGCTGGCCAGGAGAAAACACTTTGCCTTCCAGATGTCTCTTCATGGACTTCATACTGCTTTGCTGCGAAGAGAACTTCCTTGTCGGACAGATTGCATGACTGCCGGTAGTTTATCTGGAGTCCAAGAGCCTCTTCCAGTTTTACGAATGTAATTTCTCACCATCTGAAAGTAATAAACACAGACACCGGCGCTCAAACCCCTGCACATACGCACACACACACACACACACACACACACACACATGCACACACAAATGCATACACACATACAAAATCACATGCACACACTCGCATTTGCATGCACATACACCCATACAAACACGCCCACATACACACATGCATATGCATGTGCTTACATACACAAACACACAATCGCACACGCATACACACAAACACACACAAATAACATACACACATAAGGGGCAAAACGGGACAGTGGCCGTTTCTCATATCTGTGTGTGTATGTGTGTGTGTGATCATCATCACCACTACCACTATCATCATCACCAACATCATCACCAACATCATTATCACTATTATCATTACTACTACTACTACTACTACTACTACTATGAGTAGACGTTTTTAGACATAGCTCTGTAGAAGAGCAATATAACCGTGTCTGTACTTAAAAAGAATCAGCTCTCGTATTATTAAATTTTAGAACGTTTGAGTGTCCTCTCTTTTTACCTTGGAGTAAAAATACAAAGTTTGAGGCTGGACATTTTGTTTTATTTTCTAAATGTTTGTCGATTTGTATAGCCAGCTGTTTCATTCGTCTTCGTCTGATGGACATACCCCTAAGAATTTTCAACAGATTTTAAAGCAATTTGTAATGAATTTTAAAAAGCAAAAATTTAACAAAGAGAAAGAAACAAATGGTGACATTTAAACGAAGACATTTTTGCATTAAATAGAGGAAACAAATGACAATTTCACAAACGGCAGCTGACAATGATGACGATAACAACAGCAGCCAATCTTTGTTTGAATGTTGTCTGCGAATTAATAATATGGAAGATGGATCACTATCAGAAAAGAATGTAGGGCACGTATCTCAAGAAACCTGCCTCTGTACATGACGATCCTATCGAAAAAAAGGGCAACGAGAAAAGTGATATCAAAAGGTGAAGGGGTTTTCAGTATGTCCTCAAAGAGGGAATTGAAAGAATTCTTGGTTAATCTATGGAAATTATAGTCATATATACCTGTCTTTGATTGATAGAATTCCATCGATCACGGAAGGGCATGTGCGACTGTATGTCTGATGTTCAGTACCGCATGCCACTGCTGGTCAGGACATATCATATGTATGCCTCAAACGCGCCTCCCCCGTCAAGCTTGCTTTTCATCCTTTCGGAGTCGATAGAATAGGTACCAGTTGAGCACTAGGTTCGATGTAATCGACTTACCTCCTCCCCTGAAATTGCTGGTCTTGTGCCAAAATTTGAAACCAATATAAAAGTCCAAGTTTAAAGAATTACTGCCCAGATAGCTGACAGTAAAAACTTTATGTTCCCATTGAAATTGCCACGTGGTCTCGTGTTTTTGTTCGTATCGATGCGGTGTAAATCTCTCACATATGATACACCGGACCTTATCGTTTTGTACAAACATATCCGGAGTATTTTGTTATCGATGCCCATGATACAAAAAAGAGAAAGTTAGCATCAATGGAGTTAAACAAGCTTACATTGATGCAAATACAGCCAACACAAACACATCATCACACACATTAAATTCACTTATACATACACAGACACTTCTATACACAAACCTATTGTTCCGAAAAAAGACATTACAACTAAAATTGGCAGAAGGGTACATCGACCTGCCAAGTATGAACACGTATAAAATACTATAATTCTGTGCTATAGAAATTTATGTATATATTGGGCTATATACAATATACAAAGTTCAAAAGAACTTTGTATATATTGTGAACTTTTTGCTCTTATGGTTTCTGTAATATAATTTATTTGCTTTTGTTCTAACAGCTAATTTCTCTTTCACTACATGTAAATGTGCTTTAGGTTTGTTTGTGTTGTATGAAACTCACTGCGAAAGGACCCTGATAAGTTTCGAACCATTTCTCTCACATTTTCGCAGCTCAGGATCACGACCTACCATGTCACCATAAAAGACATTTACGCCTGCGTGAATATGGCCCGAACAATTAGCACCGGTCGACTTGTTTTGTTTGATGTGGCGAACTGCAAAGGGAGCATGCGAGTTTTTCCACCTACTTAGCTTGATCGAAGGTTCTGGAAAATTTAGCTTATGGTAATAAAAAGTTAGCGAATCCAACCTCAGACTACAGCCACTCAGTCCTCCACTCAGAACTGTCACTTTGCTCAGTGAGGAAGTCGCTCGCCCTCTTTTACTTATTCTTACTTAACATGTGTATGGCGTGCTCGATAAACAGTACCAACCTTGAATTGTTGTGTCGAATCACACATATTACTTATATGCATTAGCTTTAATTTCATTTTCTTATTTCGTCTTCATTTACGATGAACTACTATCACCTTATTATCTAATATGTTGGATTACAGAAAATTCGTAATAATTATGCTCTTTGCTTCATGAATGTTGTTCTATTTATTTATTTATCTATTTATTTATACACAAGTAACCCTAAATGATGCGAATTTACAAAATATACGAAAACTCAAAAAATGTTAGACTGGTGGTTCTGGTTTTCACACGCAGCCTACCTAACATTGTGAACTACCAACACAAAATTAACGACTAAAACTTCACTCTAAAGAAGTTTTAAATAAAATTGATAATACTACATATTGTAATATAAAGAAATTAATAAGAGTTTATAACCGCTGATAAAGACCTATTTCCCAATAATCTTATTTAGATTATTTCACAAAAGTCTTCTGTGGATTAAATTTCATATCTTCGTAACTTTAGATTCCAAAATTAAAAAAGTGCAAAACTTAGTCAAATTCGCAACCCCTGATGAGTCCATGGTATTTTTATACTAGTTGTGACGCTCTAGTTAAGAAATGGAGCAAGTTTATCACCTACGAAGCCGGCGTATATATTAGTCGAGCCATTTTCACTGATACCACTGATTAAGAAGTATACAGAGACATCTTGAGACAGGTCTATTTTGCATTATTCCGTGTAGATTGCCTCAGCTCATGAGAAACAGACAATGTTTAACAAACAAATAAATAACTAGACTGGACACGATAAAATTATTTTTAATTCTGTCTGGCTGTCATTGTTTTCGCTTCTTTTTTTTTTTCCAACCTTTTTTTTATCACTTCCGTTTCCGGCACACTTGTAACCAATACACTACACTACTGCCCTTCTAACATAAAAATTACTTTTATTTTACTTCTTGCTGCCTAAATTAAAATTAAAATTAAATTTTTTTTTTCTTTTTCAGAGGAATATGTGATTTTATCGATCTTTGCTTTTAGGTTTTTAGAATCAGATTAAATGGAAAGGATAATTTTATGAGTACTGCTTGAAAATTGGTTTCAAAAATTTGGCACAAGGCCAGCAAATTCGGGGAGGGATAAGTAGATTACATCGACCCCAGTACTCAGCTGGTACTTATATTATGGATCCCAGAAGGATGAAAAGCAAAGTCGACCTCAGTGGAATTTGAACTCAGAACGTAAGTATTGCTTGAATATTAATATTAAACTGAAAAGTTAGACGGGGTTTTATTGTTTTGTTTTCTTTTTTTTTTTAAACACTTAATCATTGAATTTTTGTAGCGTTCTTGTATTGCGCCTGACTGGCTGAGGTGATCTTGACTGCAGTGTTGTGGTTCTAGGAATGGGTACAGTCGGTTCAGGATAAAGTGAACATTTTGATCGAAGTGGTGACGTGAGTAGTGCAATTGATAGTAGCTCCATTTGGATTTGTTCAAGAGACGTTACTGTCAGTGGTTCATTAGTCAACATGTTTGTTGGATCATCTACTCCTGAGAGCTTGACAGTCTCTTCCACCATCTTATGAATAGCCAGAATCCAAATCTTTTCCCTATAAGCTACTTTGGCTGTACAATTCCTTGATATACACGGTGTACGATGTCGATGATTCACTTTTACAGCGACACTGGAATCACCAAAACAACACGAAGAACGACGCCACCTGAAATGGATAGCTGATCCTTGAATGTAGCAAAATTGGAGAGATTTGGTTTTGCCACTTGCAAGAATCAATCGCAAATATGAGCTTTTGTAAATGAAAGTTCTGTTGTGTAGCCGCTCTAACTGTTTGCAGTCAATGATTCGAGAACTGCGTTCTTCAGTACATAGTGAATGTATGCTTCAGTATGAAGGTGACTGTGTCGACTAAGAAAGCCTGTCGGATTTTATCATCTTTTCTAAGATGATACTATTGGTGTACTCATACAGCATGAGGTGAAGTCCCCAGTTTCACCTATGCGAGTCGTGATTGGTTTTGGGATTTTGACGAGACCTAAGAGAAATTTTTCTGTCGGGTGGTGAAACTTTGACCTAAACAGATAAAGCTGAAAATGTTCAACAGCATATACTACAGCTAGTATTTCTCTTTCGGTTTGGGATTAGTGCTGTTCCATCAACTTGAGTGCACGGCTTGTGCAGCTGGAAACCCTGCCTTCTTGAGCAAGCACCGTACTAACTCTGTCAGTATTTCTTGAAATTTATCGACAGCCAGCTATTCGATCTCGATCCATTTCCAGGGAGAGATGCCTTGTAAAAAGTCGAAGGTGCTCGCTGGTACTTGCATAGTGGAGTTTCAATCTGGAAAAACACTGAGCTACAACGCCCAAACAAACGCAATTCTCAAACAGATTTTGGTAGGATACTGCTAAAGATGGTTTGAGTCTTTTGAGGATCGGTGAGATCCCAATCTCACTGAAAACATGACAAAACAAGATAAGCTCTTTGACATGTAACAGGCATTTAAAAATGTTTTTCTTCGACTTGGTTTCAGAATCTTGGAGACGTTTCAATGTTGTTTTAAGTTTGCATCATATGTAGCTTGACTCCTCTCGTGGATTATGATGTCATCGGAAACATTCTTATCAATAAAATCTGACTGCTTTGAATGCTTTCTGAAAGATCTCGGATGCTAAGTTGTCACAAAAGAGCAATTTTTGTACCGATACAACCCCTTGTGTGTGTAAATGTGCTTATGTATCGACCTGCTTCTTCCAGCTCGAGCTGATGGCACGCATTTTATAGATCTAACTTGTTGAAAACTGTACAGGAGTTGAGGCCGGCAACGAAGCCATCGAAGGTCGGCATGAGATATTTCTTCCTATGGATGGATTCATTCGCTTTTCGCATGTTGAGACAAATTCTTATTTCACTTGTTTTCTTGGGAACCATCATCGTGCAACTTTTTTCAATGACAATTTCTGCGTACATGGAACAGTATACACCGATATCACTGTTACAGGAGAAACAGATAAATCAATATGCAGCTTTACTTTTAACATATAGAACATAGAGGATGAAAAGGCAAAATCAACAATGTTCGATGCTTGAACACTCATCTCTCAGAAGGTTTTCAACGTTTACATAGAAGCCCACTGTGTATGTTTATGCTTGTACTCAATATTTGTTTTAAAATATCCATGAATTGGAACAAGTTTATATAAAACCATAAGCATTAGTCTGAGCAGAATTTTTCCACTACTTGAGTTTGTTATGTATATTGTCATAGTAATCCTCTGTTAAAATGTTCACATTGCCACCAACTAAGACTGTTGCTGGAGAGTCGCTGATGTAAGCTGTAGTCATAGAAGTTTTTGAAGTGTTTGTATGTATATTGTCTATTACGAAGCTGATCCCTTATTGGATCTCATTCTCAGAGATGTGAGAAAAAAATTTGCCTTACCTTGGGTGTGGTGGACTGATAGATACGAGTAAAATGATTTACCTTGTAGCAGTTTTTAGGTTCTTTCTTCTTGGGTGGACAAAAGACATGGGGCTATGACCCACCGCGGTAACGACAAATAACTGAGTCACTACCCTCCAAAAAAACCAACCGGAGCCTTGCTGTGGCGATGCTGTGGTGAAGACTTGCAACTAGTAACACCACTGCAATCACCTCTAGAGTTGGCGTGCTACTCCCCATGTAACAAGAAATTTATGAAGAGTTGTCGCTCTTTTCTCTCTTGTTTCCTCTGTCACAACTGGAACCAACTCCATTGTATAGAAAATTGATAACTGCAGTCTCCATGACCGCAGTTCTTGCATTCGCCAATTCAAGTACTTTTTGTTTCAGCAAGAAATTGCTTCGGACAATGCTTATTTTTCAGAGCTCTACGTCTAACCCTAGTGAAAGAATAGCATTACAAAATTTGTGCCAAAATTTCTCTATTAACATCTTGAAATTCGCATGTTTCTTCTTAAGTGGCATTTTTTTTCTATGGCGTACTGACGTACTCATCAGGAGCATCAACAATATTCACATTGAGTACAATACCAACACCTTTGCCTTCGTCTGAGAAACTATCAAGGATGTAAAATATCTCTTTAATATGATGAAGCTTTTCTCTTGCCTTTGCTAGTCACATCAAGTGAACATTACAGATTTTCAAAACGTTTTAACCATTTTCACGACTGCAGTCGCTAAATTATTTATCACTGTGCGTAGGGCGGAAAGGAAAGCGGTGTGACTGTCATGTCACTAGATCATGCACGGACAATCTTTTTCGAGATGTGGGTCACATGAGACATCATCAGGCAGGCCGCACTATTAAAATAAAAATCCAAGGTAAGTTTTCGTTGGTGTGCCATTCAAAATGTCTCGTAGGCTACATTTTCTCCATGTCTATGCTAGATCGTCGTCGACAAAATAAATATAGTGGGAAGTTTTCTCAATCTTATTGTTCTTTGCAATCCTCGCTGCCAAATAAATGTAGAGTACCTCAGCTTGAAAGGAATATATACAGATTCTTCTATTATGTTTAATAAAGAAAGAAAGAAAAAAAACAACACACCGTCGAGCTCTTGTCACACTCTTTCTTTATTATAACTTCCGCTTCCAGTAAAATTGTATTGTAAACAATACTATACTATACTATACTATACTATACAATACTAT
>NC_068999.1:33220009-33221321 GCF_001194135.2 Octopus bimaculoides | reverse complement strand
TATACTATACTGTACTATACTATTCTATACTATACTATTCTATACTATACTGTACTGTACTGTACTATACTCGTCATGTCTTGGCTTCGCGACCGAAGATTTACCGAGTGTGGCATGCACGTCTGCTGAAGACTTACTGATGCCTGACGAGTCCGATTCGAGAAAAACAAGTATAAACGCAGAGGCTACATAGGAAGATGGACTGATCAGGCCTGGTTGGAGTGCCCCTGCGTTTCCTCCTCTCTCTTTCTCATATTTGCAAGGATGTTCCTGCGGGTGTCTTCAAAGAAAGCTGTTGCTCGATGGACCGTGAGATGCCAAGCTTGACGGTCACTGTGGTAAGAATTAAGGGATTTCATTGGGGAGTCCTTGTGCCCCTTTTTTTGTCCTCCTTTATACGATACTGTACCTCGATAATAATTTGCCGGCGAAATAGATCTTGATTCACGTTAACGACCTCAAACACATGCAGTCAAGCAGTTCATTCAATAATAAATACTGTGGCCCATTCAGTAATAGATACCGTGATCTCATTCTAATCCAAAACATCTGGAACTATATTAATATTAACATGAAAGCTCGGAAACCTTTAAATCTCCACAGTTTATTTCGTGTTATCTAAGAATCTTGGAGACAAATCCCCATTTCTAATTACCAGCGCCTTATGAAATCCGTGCTACAAAGTCATTGAGAAAAAGAGTTCATCACACGGGATATTAAGCTGCAAATGTATTTAGTTCAATAGGAGAACCTTTGTTTCTGTTAAAAGACAATGCTTTTAATTCTGGTTCTAAATGTATGGTGCCTTTAATTCTACGTATAAATGGAATGAATATTTAAGTACATTAGAATACAAGAAAGATATTTTAGCATACAACTTATTGTCTTTTTCTTTTTATCTGTTTGTGGAGTGTTTTACGTAAAATTAAATATTACCGGTTTAATTCCTCCATTTATCTTAATATATAAATCTGAAATTGTGTGTTTGTGTGAAGCCTTTTTGAATGTTTATAGAAATCCACATTTTCCACTTTTTCGTAAAAAGTTTTACATCAATGGAATTTTCTCGATCTGAACTTTCCAGTGCAGTAATTAGATTTTTAAAATTTCGTTTATTTTGTGTGATTTAAGGGAGATTTGGCTGTTGTTTCTAGCAACTTTTATATTTCATCCCTGCTACCTGGAACGCCATTCTGACACACGCGCTCAACATAAAAATATAGAGAGTAAAAGTAAAAGAGGGAGAGGGAGAGAGAGAGAAAGGGATACATACAACGTCATAGATTAAACTTTCATCTCAGTATTCTTTACC
>NC_068999.1:33206418-33211184 GCF_001194135.2 Octopus bimaculoides | reverse complement strand
TAGATAGATAGATAGATAGATAGATAGATAGATAGATAGATAGGTAGATAGATAGATAGATAGATAGATAGATAGATAGATAGATAGATAGATAGATGGATAGATGGATGATAGAAAGATGCATTTTCCAGACAAACAGACAGATGTGTTTGATATGTTTACACTCTGATACCACCACTACTAATGTTGTAACTGCGGTTAATGAACTCCGTAAGGCTGGACCAGCCGTTTTTATCATGAATGTTGGCATGAACAACTCAAAAAAAGGCATCGGTGACGTGTCATTGCTAATAAATAAATATACAAGTCTTGAGTGTATATATGTTTTTGTGTGTAACTGACTATAAATGTTTGCATGTCGTTATGTTGGCTTGTATATTCGTGTGTGTGTTTGTTTGTGTGTGTGTGTGTGTGTGTGCGTGTGTGCGCGTGTGTGTAATTCCTATGCATGTCCATACAGAAGGTATTACATGAAAAGAGCGACGACTGTGTATTACCATGGCAACAGTCAGTTGCTCCATGACGCTATTGTTGGTTACTACGGATGACAAGTAACCAGCACGAGATGCCATATGTCGTATTTACTGGACACTGTGAGCCTAAGTGTGTGCGCGTATTTGCGTGAGTGTTTGAGAGCGTTTGTGAGTGGATGTGTGTGTGTATGTGTGCGTGCGCGTGTGCGTTTGTCATTGTATCGATATGTATGTATATGAATATTGCATGTGTAAATGAATAAATTGTTAGATATCGGATGTTCTTGTTGTCAGTCCTAATCCTAAATGAAAAGAATTCTTGCCATGACCATCCCGTTTTCTATTTAAACATAGTGTATGTCCAACACTACATTATCTAATGTAGCCTGCCTTTGCATAATACCGTTGAGTGTTTAATTGAGGGAGATTTAGCTGCTATTTCTAAGTGGTTGAATGACCACTTTGAGGATTCCATTGTTGGCTTGTGGGCAAGATTTGTATCATTTACTTGTTTCAGAGACTACGGCCATGATGCAGCACCACCTTGAAGGTTTAGTCCAATGTTTCTCAATCATTTTTAACTTGTGAACCCCTTCGGTTCCAATTTTACTCTTCTGGACTCCCATACCCATTCAATGTTAAAAATTAGTTCTATTATATTTTTATAACTAATAAATTTTAACAGCAAAATCTTATATGAACCCACTAGGACCATGCGGACCACAGTTCAGAACAATTGGCTTACTAAAACAAATTATCCCCTGTATTTGTTTTACTTTTTTTAGGCCTGGTTTTTACTTATTCTATCGGGGTCTCTTTGCCGAACAGCATATATATATATATATATGATGATGAGACCCACTTCGGTCATGACTGACCATGGGATTGCACCTAGAAATTTACCCTCCCAAGCACAAGTCCGGGCAAAGTTGCTTTTATGGAAGACTAGCAGTCGCCCGTGCATACCAGCCTCTCCTCTTCACACCACTGATGTTATCCAAGGGAAAGGCAAAGGCCGATACAGCTTGGCACCAGTGACGTCGCAATTCATTTCTACAGCTGAGTGAACTGGAGCAACGTGAAATTAAGTGTCTTGCTCAAGAACACAACACGCAGCCCGGTCCGGGATTCAAACTCACAACCTCGCGACGTAAGCTCGACGCTCTAACCACCGAGCCATGCGTCTTCACATACACACGCGCACACACACATATGTATGTATGTATGTATGTATGTGTAAAATATTCTATAATTATATACATAATTATAATCAGGGGTCAGCTAAGTGCCTCGCCACGTACTGAATTAAAAATAGGCGCTAATGTCTTTTCAACTACCATAAAAATCTCCGAGACAATAACACACTCTTTATGTAGGCAAAAGAAAAATGATGAATCCACACGACTTCGGTTAATCACAGACGCGTTTCGAATTTTAAGTAAATTACATTTACCTATTATATTACTCAATGTATTTACCTATTATATTCCTCAATGTGATACTCCGAGTTATAAATTTGCGAGTGTTAGGATTAAATATGTATGCGATCAAGCGTCATCGCATAACTAATATTCAACCACACTCCAAAAATATACAGCCGAATGTGATACATATTTATCTTTTATACCCACGTGTGTGTTACGACCTATCCCGCAGAAAAACTGCAGTTTCGATCATGGAGTAAATTATAATTTACCATTTGGTTGGTAAGCAATATAAATATAAATATAGATATAAAGAGTAAAGACCTATTCGGGTATGAATGATCATGGGATTGCACCTAGAAAATTACTCTCCAAGGCACAAGTCTGGGCAAGATTGTTTATGGAAGACCAGCCTCCCCTCTCCACGCCACCAATGTTATCCAAGAGAAAGGAAAGGTCGATACAGCTTGGAACCAGTGACGTCACAACTCATTTCGTCTCATGAGTGAACTGAAGCAACGTGAAATAAGGTGTGTTGCTCATAAAGGCAACACAGAGCCTGGTCCGGGAATCGAACTCACTAACACATGATTGTGAGCCCAACGCTCTAACCACTGCGCCATGCTCCTTCATATATGTGTGCTTGTGTGTGTGTGTGTGCGTGTGTGTATCGACAATTTATCATATATCCCGAAAAAAAGAACACTCTAAAGTATAGAGCAGTAATGTATTTATATGCAGGTCACAGAGTGACTAATAGTTTCGGCCCACCAAGGGCTAAAAGCCCCATGGTCAACTCGTTAGACTCTAAAGCCGAATGCACATAACTCTTCAATTCTGGGAGGTAGAAATCCGCTACAGTCAGTTAGTAAGTAAACAATGAATAAACAATCCGGGTCAGCGAGGACATATTATGTGCCTTAGACCAGTCTATGGGGGTCAAAAGTGGGGGAACATGGAATTTCGCCCTTAAGTTGCTTTTAGCTCGAAAGGACCTTCTCGGCTCTAATCGATGAATGGAGAATCACATGCTTGCAGCATTTGAAATGGATGCAGGGACTGTAAATTCTTGCCGAGAGTTCAGTAATCTTGGTTTCAAGGAGTCTTTGAGGATCCTTGCTCGCTTAGCTATGTAAATCTTGCCACGTCCGCTCCCGTTAATATAGGATCCCAACTGCTCTATGATCTTCCACTTGAAATCGTATGGGGTCCCTTCGTCTTTGAGGCGTCACACTTGGCTTGCCAAGGATGTAACGAATCGTCTGTCCGGAATCCTGAAAGAGGACCTGTGGTTGTACAAGCGCCGCAGGTCTTTTTCCATAGAGTTTCTGTCGATCAGATTCACTTGGTCGACCCGTAGATGTTGTAGAAGACACTTTCTCAAGGTGTCACACTGTGGGACTAAACTCGACGATGCGTAATTGCAAAGTGTTGTAGTGAAACCTCTCTCTCGGGTATTTATTTACGAATGATAACGAAGCGGCTAACATCCAGCCTTCGACCCGTTTGGACCCTACTGTGTCCATCACCCTGATTGGCTCTTATTTGCGCGGCATTTGTCTCCAGTTCTGTTTCGCGCCAGGGTGAATATCAATCAATCGTGGCCTTCTGTTAAGGTCACGTGAGAGAGTGTTTTCTGCTGTTTCTGGAGCCCCTTTTTATCTATAAATAGCCCTGCTTCATCCACGCCAGTTTGTCTTCGATTTCAGACCTCTTACAGGTCTGGTCGTTGACCATCTCACAGAACACAACTCCAGCCAGTTTCCAGCGACGACGTCGACACCACCGATCTACTGTCTACTACAGTCCCGTCGCCAGCGCCAACACCACCACCAGTGTACACGCTACCAACAACAACCGCGGTTCCTTCTCAACACTGTTAGTGTGGATTGTTTCCACTTCGAAAAAACAGCCAGAACATCCTGCGAGGATATTCTGTACCAAGTAACCGGTCGCACCATCGACGCTCAACTTCACACACAACATGTAACACCTCAGCTCTGCTATTCGGCCACGACCTCTTGTGTACAGACATTCTACCTACTGTGTAACTCTTCTATGAACTGGTATTTCTCTATCTTTGTGTTCCGGGCTCTTATAGTCTATGTTACAGACTCTTATTCCGTGCTCTGTATTTCTCATTCACTCACACACACATATTGTATACACACTCTCGCATGCACGACGGTCCGTCATACATATTGGGTTATTTATATTGCCGCATGCACGCACACACAGTTGACTACCCTAATAAAACTTACTCTCTATATATATCTAACGGTTATGTCTCTCTCTTTCCTTGCTGGCACTTGCTCGCATCTCACATGCGAGCCCTCTTATGTTATATTACATGTTTTGTGTCGACAGTGTGCTTCTTAACCACACAATCATCTTCAAGATTTTTTTTCATTTCCTATACTGGGTTGTGTTTTATTTCAATACTCACGGTTAGCTTTAAGACAGACAGTTTATGCATTAAAAACACATAACTGACTTCGTTAGGTCTAATAATTGTGTTCCTGTTTGATTAGAATTGGTCCCATAGTGTCGGAGCTTCATGATAGATGAGCTGAACTTCCTTAATATCTATATTATACTGTTTACACGGGCCATCATTTTATTCGTGACCTTTAGTTTTCATTCGAGACCCCATTTCATAGTGTGTAATCAAGCAATACATTTTATCAAATACAATTTGAAAATATTTTATTTGAACTTAAATTTTAGAAAATATTAAGCTGCGTCTACAAAGTGATTTTAGTGGATGAGCACTAAAATAATAGACAAATAGGGAAAGTAGTGCTCCTACGAGATCTTTTGGTCTCTGCTATTCTTGTTTGTGTGTCAACTTCTGAACAATGAAGCCTAA
>NC_068999.1:33198244-33203371 GCF_001194135.2 Octopus bimaculoides | reverse complement strand
CGGCGAGAAAAGAGAATGAAAAGAGCGGGAACGTTTAGATGTTGAATTCCACGCATGCGCATGGGACTCTTCCTGTGTTCCTTCCGGAACTATTCCCTGCGCATGCGTGGATGAAAACGCAGTAATGGCGACTGTATTTTGGCGCCAAATGACGTCACTACACCCTCATAACTTTTAGGAAAATGTTTTTTTTGTTTTTTTTTTCAATGAAATTTTATATAAATACCTTTGAAACGGCATACATTACGACTATATAAAGTAATTTGTGGGGAAAATCTTGAGGTGCGGAGAGGACTTTCGGAAAATACCTAAGATCCGAATTTTTCCTCGTTATACTCCGAAATCACATTTAACTTTCTACAGATACCCTAGCGTGTACTACTACACTACGTAGTGTTTATTTCTACCTACTTTCAATAATTTTTAGTGTTTTGGCTTCAATTTTGTTTCATTTTCAATTATTTTTACGCTTTTTTTAACCCTTCGTCGTTAGTCACTCGTTATTACTTTTTCTCTCTCTCTATTAAACATACCTCCCCTATATCATGATCATTAGAGAGAGAGAGAGATACACATATATATATATATAGTAGAGGCGCAATGGACCAGTGGTTAGGGCAGCGGACACGTGGTCGGACGATCGCAGTTTCGATTCCCAGACTGGGCGTTGTATGTGTTTATTGAGTGAAAACACCTAAAGTTCCACGACGCTCCGGCAGGAGGTGGTGGCGACCCCTGTTGTACTCTTTCGCCCTAACTTTCTCTCGCTCTTTCTTCCTGTTTCAGTTGGTGGGGGGGGAGCACATACGCGATAGAAACCGGGAAACCGGGCCTATGAGCCTGGCTAGGCTTTAAAATGGCGTAAAAGATATATATATATATATATATATATATACACACACACACTCATACATGCCGACATATATGTGTGTGTATATGTTTTACACCCATTCCAGTATATTTTGGGGATTTTCATTTCACGGTCAAGATGTAAACATTAGCCAAAATTTCATGAACTGGCTTAACAGGCCCCTCTGTCCGGGATCGAATTCAGATTTACCAGTTCTTAACCCAGCATCATTCAACTTTTGCCAGCATAGCATACAGTAGAAAAACGAATAAAACGAAT
This sequence comes from Octopus bimaculoides, assembly GCF_001194135.2. Taxonomy (NCBI): domain Eukaryota; kingdom Metazoa; phylum Mollusca; class Cephalopoda; order Octopoda; family Octopodidae; genus Octopus; species Octopus bimaculoides. Next base: position 33,202,242 of record NC_068999.1, on the reverse strand, counting down.
GAATATCACCGAAAAAAAAGTTTGTTATCAATGCATTATGGTTAACAGCCCACACTGCATCTAAACTGTGAATATGATTTCAGCAGTTTACAAAAATAACTTGGCAATTTTTTCATTAATCCTGTGTTGAACACCATTTTCCTAATCAGCCATATCCATAACATTGTCGTAGTATTGTAATCGGCAGTTTTATAATAGCATTTAGTCTTTACAAGTTGATCCGAAATTACTTTCATCGTGTTTTCAGCATCCTTTCATTTTAATTGCCTAAATCCAAGAAAAGACTCTTTCATCATTTCGTTTTAAAATAAATTTTGTCTCCTTAAAATCAATATCAATAAACCGAATTGCTGTTTCTGCCTTTTACTCTCGATACACAGGATGCTGATGTCACCTGGGCCAGCCCTTATGTATGCCGTTCTACTCCACCCTGCCCTCCACTGGATCCCTCCCTCCAAACCCATACTGGCTTATACAGCAGACCTAATGTGCCGGCCCCGTCCTCATAAAAGCGTTGCTAAGGGTAAAGTGCTAACCTTATTACTAGCTACGCATTTGTTACGATCGCAGTTTATAGGAAAATCATAGAAGCCAAGCAAGCTGTCAAGATCGAACCCGAGTAATAAGGCAGATTCTGTATCAACATGGACAGGTACATACGTATACATATACAAACGTACATATACAAACATACATACACACACACACACACACACACACACACACACACACACACACACACACACACACACACACACACACACACACACACACACACACAAACATAAATATATGTATTCAGTCAGCGCATCACACTTGTCACTTGTTGAAACATGTCGCTTTTGATATCGTTAAACATACAGCGGCACTTTGAAACTGAAAATATTTTTGCCTGGGTGGTTTTGTGTAAGCGGGTGTCCGTGCACGCGCGTGCGTGTGTGCGTGTGTGTGTGTGTGTGTGTATGTGTGTGCTCATGAGAGAGAGAGAGAGAGAGAGAGAGGTGATTGTTTCACATGCAAACGACATAACTATAGACTTATATTTATGAATCTGGTTATATCTGAGAACAAAAAACACTGAGAAAGTGAAAGAGACTAATACTGAAAGGTTATTTTCTGAATTGAAATTGAAAATAGGAACCTTAAAAAGTAAAGCTATATAATGCAGCAAAGACATTATGCTTTCTACTTTATAAGATAGCATATTCTCAATAGACCAACCGAACTAAAAAGACTTGAAACAGTCTGTGACTTTCTCATATTTTATTTACGTCTGGAAATCGAAAGTTTCATTGGATAGTATTAAATTTTGATATATTTGTAAAAGTAACGGAACGCCCTTCTCATGTGTCCTTACAGCACAACACATGTGAGTGTGGGGGCTAGGCGCTGGCGTGGTTGTGTGTTAAGAAGCTTGCTTCTCAGCCTCATGTTTCCGGGTTCAGTTCCACTGTGTGGTACTTTGGGCAAATGTCTTCTACTATTGCTTCGAGCCGACCAAAGCCTTGCAAGTAGATTTGGTAGAAGAAAACAGAAAAGAAGCCTGTCATGTGTGTGTGTGGCTTTGTGTTCTGTGTTTATCCCCCACCACTACTTGACAACCAGTGTCAGTGTATTTATGTCCCTATAACTTAGCGGTTCAGCAAAAGAGACTGATATAAGTACCATACTAAAAAAAAAGTATATTTCATTTTGATCAAAGGGGTCCCTGGTGGGCACAAGCCTCACACCCACCCAGAAAGGTTTTTTTCCCATTGATTTAAATGAGATTTAAACCATAGGTAAAGTGAGCAGAAATGATGTCTATTCCCAAAATATCAGCAAATTTCAATAATATTAAGACAGCCTAATGGGGGCTAATTATGCTGCAAATTTTAGAAGCCCATAACTTGAGTATCTGAACCTCTATTATCATGAGGTTTTTCTATTAATTAAACATAAAACAACAAAATTACCTTTCTTTTATAGAAAAATTATACAAATTTACATATTTCATCTATGACAAAACATCACTAGAATTATGGCAAGAAAAATTATTAGTGAATTCCTCTACTTTTTTAACATTTTCTTTTTATTCATTTTTCTTCCAATGCCTGTTATGCCACAGAAAAGGAAGTCCACTTATGTAAATACTCCACATGCACAAAGGATTAAGCTTCGTTGTCCGTCTGAAAGCTGTGATGCCAGGGAAGAACAACTTTCTAGGCAAAGCCAAAAACAAAGAGAGTCTCACCAATCTGAAAGCAGTGATGCAAGGGACAAATGATTTTTTAGACAAAGATAGAAGCAAACAGTGTCTTGGCAAAATGAAACCTTTGGTGAGTGTCAAGAAAGACAGGAGCAAGATATATTTCGCCATATAGTTGCAAGAGGAAATGAGTCTGACGACGAGAGACAACAGTGTTTGATTGCTAACAGAAACAGGTATTAAAATTTAAGACAACATTCTGCATTACTGTATGACAAAAATGACCCATGTTACAAGGCTGCAATTGGAGAAATGCCCAAACTTTGTCAGTGTGGTGCTAAGAAATTTACTGGAGAATCACCAGGAATGTGCTGTGGAAATGGAAAGGTTACACTGGATCCATTTCCATCTCTGCCTCAGTTATTTCAAGAACTATTCACTGGGGAAAATCAATTCAGCAAATACTTTTTGTCATGGCTCAGGGAATACAACTCTCTGTTTGCCATGACTGGCTTTGTTCACAAAGATGCATCTGTCCAAGGTTGGAATCCATCTGTAAGAATTCAAGGTCAAATTTACCATCAACTTCAGAAAAATAAGCACGCCATGGGAGAGTATGCTTGGTGTTTTAATGCACCAACAGGAGCTGAAGTGGCAATTTTAATGTCAAATGAGCCTACAGAAAATAGAGATATTGTTCTTCAGTTGAAACAAGATTGACTGAGAATTTCAGAGTTACATCGATCCTATGATCCTTTGATGTATCCATTGTTTTTTCCTTATGGAACAGACGGCTCCCACATATATTTGCAAGGGGAAAATTACCACCAAGGAATAGTGAAATATCACAACTGGAGGTGGTGGTGGTGGTGGCGGCGGCAGTGGTGGTGGTGGCAGCGGCGACGGTGGTGGAGGTGGTGGTGATGATAACGGCGGCAGTTGCAGCAGCAGCAGTGACAGCGGCAATGATGCTGGTTGCTGTTGATTAGCCGCTGTCAACTTGGTTCAAGTTGTGAATGTCTCATTCATTTTTAATGCAATTAAGAGTTAACTTATATTTCATGCAGATGAATTATTTATTAAATAGCATGATGTTTTGTGTCTTGTGTTTGTTATGATTATTATTGTTATGGCAACAAGCTGGCAGAACCATTAGCATGTTGAGCAAAATGCTTAGCAACATTTCATCCATCCTTATGTTCTCAGTTTAAATTCCGCCAAGGTTGACTTGGTCTTTCATCTTTTCTGGGTCAATAAATTGAGTACCAGTCAAGTACTGGTGTCAATGTGATCAACTTTCCCCATCTTCCAAAATTTCAGGCCTTGTGTTTATAGTAGAAAGGGTTGCTAATATTGTTAAGGTGGTAAGCTGGCAGAATCGTTAGAAGAAAGGATTATTATTATTATTGTTATTATCTTTATAATTTTATTTCTAATAGTGTTTCAGATTTCAGAGACTAAGCTATCGATTTTGATGTCGTGTAAACCATCCTGTCTTGTAGCAATCCGTAGAATCGTAAAATAAGAAATAAAAAGTTCTTGGTAAAGTATTATACATTTGAAAAAAATAATAGAAAGGGCTATTTCCAAATCATTGAAATATGAAACACTATTAGAACTCTTGTAACCTTATAAACAACTAATTATTGAAGTGGAAAACTGTCAGAAAAGCCATTTCTATTCATTCTTTTAAATGTATAATACTGTACAAAGAACTTTCTATTTCTTATTCTACTATGTATGTATGTATGTACGTGTATATATATATATATATGTGTGTGTGTGTGTGTGTGTGTGTGTGTGTGTGTGT
>NC_068999.1:33190100-33198234 GCF_001194135.2 Octopus bimaculoides | reverse complement strand
GTGTACTGTATATGTATTATTAAAATGCACCAAAAATATCACAAAAACTGTTCACGCTCCCGTTCATCGGACAGTTTTTAGAATGGAACAAAAATAAGGTTATAAGCAAACATATACAATTAGTTTAATGGATACCCATTTGAAAATGGTTTTGTTTCATTGGTTCTTTCAACTAATGGTCTTTACAATGACCGGTTGCATGCACTGAACAAAATTCAGTATAAAATCATCTTATTATAAAATCAAAAATAACATTAAATCAAAAACAGCTTATAAAGAAGGACAGAGTCTAAATACTGAGGGTAAATAATTATTTGTAAAATAATGTCTGTTTAAAAAAATGTTCACATTGGATTACATATACATTTAGCAGTATATGCACATACCAAACTATCTATAATATACATATATACACCAAAACATACAGACGCATGTACATAGTTACATACATATACAGACATATATTGGCAAGACATAAATATATATATACAAATGCATATATATATATATATATATATATATATATATATATATATATATATATATGTATATGTATATGTATATGTGTGTGTGTGTGTGTGTGTATGTGATATGTGTATATATATATATATATATATATATATATATATATATAAGTATGGGGAGGAGGAAGAAAACAGTGGAGAAGAAGAAAAAGAAAATAAAAGAAAGAGAAACAGAGAACTAGTGAGAGAATGGTGGGGAAATAGATAGGGGCAGAGAGTGCTGCATATGATGCTCGAAAGTAACCAGACTTTCACTATATAACAGTCTACTATTAAAAGAAGGTACATGCATGATCAACAAATATTTTTACCACCAGCATAGTGACTGGTAAAGACCTAGTAAATATAATTTACAATAAAAATTTAGCTTCATTTTGATTAAAATACCAACAACTTCAGAGTGAAACATTTCATTTGAGTTCACCTGCATATAGCATCTCTGACTGTCACTCACTCACTGACTCACTCACACTCCATTTGTTGTTTTGTTTTCCATTGCCAAGCATCACCAATTCATTGAATTTTATTGTGTGTAAGATAAGATAAGAAAGCTGAATAAACTTTCAAATACAAAAGACAAACAGAACACCAATGTTGTTCTGTTTGGCAAGAGAGTAAAAACACTGCTGGATAATGGAGAAAGATATTCCATTAAGTATTATGAGACAAACGCAAAAAATAAACAGAACAACTCCAGCTTGTGTTGAGTGATTTAGAAAGTATAAATCTTATAAACTGGAACAAATTCAACAGTTTCAAACACTTAAGTGTTACACACAAACAAAAGTATATAGAAACAAAAAAGATTCGTAGCATATTATATATATATCAACAGAGAAAAAGAGGAGAAGGAGAGACTAAAAGAGAGAGGGAGGAAGAAGGTCTATTATTATTCTGCATTTGTATGTTCAAATAGCAGGTACAGTTGAAATGTTTAACATGGTGAAACAATATCATGAAGATTTATAAATTTATGCATATATCAATATATTATAGTTAAATTAAGGTGAAATCCCCTTAGCAAATAGTTGTGGATGTTAGACTTTTACCTTTTGCTTGCTCCAGACCGTGGCCATGCTGGGGCACTGCCATTATTCATATTTTTTTTTTTCATTTTTATATTTGGTTTAAATACTTATCGGTATTATGAGAGTAAACAGACACAGAAGGGACTATAGATATGATAATTAATTAGCTAGCTAGTAAGATAGATAGATAGGTACATGGGTAAGTCTACAGATATATCAACAGATATACAGACAGAGAGAGATATAAATAGATATACCATTAGATATATAACTGAAATGAAATGAAGAGAAATGAAAATAATCTCAATTAAATAACTCGGATCAAACTTTGGTGGTAGTTGGACAGTGTAACATTTTTAAATATATATATGAATAAGTTTTATTATTTTAATTCATCTTAAAAGAAGGGAAAATAATTAATGCCTTCTAGGTTCATTTCAATTATATATTTGAAAGTACAGTTTTGATTAAATGGGTGGATTTTGAAAGAACTTTTTGAAACTCCTTTCTTGTGTTTCAATATAACATAATGTTTTTAAATATGCTGACTTACTCTGTGGAATTTCGACAGGTCCTGCAAGTTATTATCATTATTATTATTATATGTTTGACTTTTGCTTTGCATTTGTACAAGTTGGCTCACCCAGAGACCTCAAAAGACAACAAGTTAGAAGTTCATGTTGGTGTTATGCCTAGGGTGTGATATATTTGGTTTTGCACATAGTATTGTTCGAGAGAATGTTTCAGAAAACATAAGAAAATTATGAGTTTGTTTTAAAATTTGAGATTACATAGACAGTATTTTACATAGGATATAGGCAGTTCCTATGAGCACTATCTTTTGAATTTCTGCCATTTTGGAGTTTCCTAGTATCTGAGCTAGGTAGCAATCAGCCCCTTTTGCTATCATTCCTAGGACACTTATAACAACAAGTATTGTTTTAGTCTTGAGGTTCAACATTTTGACAATTTCTATTTCAAGATCTTTATACTTGCTCAGTTTTTGGTAGGTCATGACAGATACATTTATGTCAATTGGGACAGTCATATCAATGAGGCAGCATGATTTTTGTCTGAAGTCTTTCAATATAATGCTTAGCCTATTTGCACCTATCTTTCTGTCAGTTTGAATAGTGAAGTTCCAGACGAGTGAGATGTGATTATTTTCTAGCACTGGGAGTGGTTTGTGTTCCCACCAGTTTTTATTATGGGGCAAGTCCAGGTTTTTGCAAATTACCCAGTGAATATATTGTGAATATATCATGCCTGTTGAGGTACTCTGTAAGTGCAAGATGACTGCACACGGGGACAACATGATCAATGATTTCATTTTGTTGTTGACATACACAACATGTTGGGAAGCTGCTGTTCTTTAATATGCTGGCTTAGTAGTTCCTTGCAGGTAATCATTGATCTTGGGCTGCTATGATAAACCTTTCTGTTTCTGATTTTAAGCCAGTAGACACAATCCATTGATGGCTAAGGGCTTTGTCAATATTGGCACTATTAGCTCTCTTTGAGCATTTGCTATTGAGAGGTTTTTCTTGCCATTTATCAGTAAGAATATCTAAGGCAGCAGTTTTAGCATGGGTTTTCATACGCTTAGCTCTTTCTGCGCTTGTTTCTAGTACGTCTAATTCTGGAATTTGTTGTATTTGGAATTCACTTAGATATTCCTTTGCCTGTTTTGATACTGAATATGATGTTTTTGAGACAAGTTTTAACATCCAGTCATCAGAGTTTTTCAGGTGGGTGTCTAGGCCAATTGTGGCAATCTTCATTGTTAATGCCAGATGTAAAAGTCCACGGCCACCCTCTTTTCTTGGCAGGTAAAGTCGTTCTATATCTGCCTTAGGGTGGTGCATTCTATGCATTGTCAACAATTTTTGTATTTTTCTGTCAAGATTACATATTTCAGTAATTGACCAATTAATGATATTGAAACTGTAAGTCACGACTGGTATGGCTAAAGTATTGATCGCTTCGATCCTGTTTCTTGCATTCAGCTCTGTCTTGAGTATTGCCCTAACCCTGCGATAACATTCTCTTCTGATCCTTTCCCTCATCTCTAAATGTTTGATTTTGTCCCCTTCAAATACCCCTAGGTATTTGTAGCTTTCCACTGGTTCTAATTCCTTTATGGTCAAGATTAAGATTAGATATTTCTGTCATTTTTCCTTTGATAAAGGTAGCTTTTGCACATTTATCGAGGCCAAATTGCATCCTGATGTCATCACTGAATTGTTTAACAATCGCTAGTAAGCCCTGTAATTGTTGGTAATTTTTTGCAAAGAACTTCAAATCATCCATGTAAATGAGATGATTTATATTTCTATCAAACATTTTATAACCGTACTGCACAGCATTGAGCAATTTCGAGAGAGGTATTAAGGCTAGACAAAAGAAGAGTGGTGATAGAGAGTCACCCTGCAAAATGCCACATGAATTTCTTACATCTTCAGCATTAAGAGATTCATTGTCACTGTTCAAAGTCAGTGTGGTTCTCAATGATCTCACACTTACAGACAAGAAGTTTTGCAGAGTAGGTGCTATTTTATATATTTCCAGACATTTCTTAATCCAGCTATGTGGTCAACAAGTTTTTGTGTTGTTTGTGACAATCTTCCAAGATCATCTTATTGATGAGTAACTGATTTTTACAAACATAGGACCCATGTTTACATCCTTTTTGCTCATTAGGGAATATGTTACTTCCTATTAAAAAACTATAGGTATATTCAGTCAGGACAGATGTAAGCATTTTATACATTGTTGTTAAGCAGGTTATGGATCTATAATTTTTTGGTTCATTTTCTTCTTCATTTTTTGGAAGTAGGAATGTTACACCATTAACTATCCAAGAGGGAATCATACTAGGTTGTTGCAAAACATTGTTGTAAAGTTTGGTTAGCAGTTCATGGTTCTCTGAGAAGGTATTCAACCAGAAGTTAGGAATTTTATCCTTTTCTGGAGACTTCCATTTGCTTTGCTTGACTTCCTGAGAGCAGATCTTACAACCTCTACCTTAACACCCTCCCAATTTTGCTCTTCTAAGGAGTCTAAATCTGAATATATTCTATCAATCCAAGGGGCCTTTTCATTGTGTGTTTTTTCTTCTGCCCAAATTCATCATCATCATCATCATCATTAATCACGAAAACCTTATATTATCAAGTCATAAGAGATAAATTCTATATCATTTATATATTTCTGCTATTTTGGAGGTCCTATGTTTACACACAGAACAAAAAGCCAGACAAATGGGGAGTTTTGATGGACATACTTTTTTTAATGGGAATCTCAAATGATGTGAATCAATACATGTTCTGAAATCACTGGGAACTTACTATTGCTACTACCTTTTTAAGGTGGTGAGCTGGCAGAATCATTAGCATGCTGGGCAAAATGCTTATCGGCATTTTGTTTGTCGTTATGTTCTGAGTTCAAATTCTGCCAGGGTCAACTTTGCCTTTCATCCCTTTGGGGTTTATTAAATAAGTCCCCGTTGAACAGTAGGGTTGATGTAGTCGACTTACCCCCTCCCCAAATGTTCTGGCCTTGTGCCAAAATTGGAAACCAATATTATGAAATGATCAGCCAAGTACTGATGGTAGTGGAGGCAGGGGTCAATAAAATAAGAAACAGTAAAATGAGTAGTGTTGATATGATTCACTGATTCCTCCTCTAAAATGTGTTTCTAGCCTGGTACTTAAGTGGGATACTGAAGTTTGTGAACAAGATATTAATATGACACAACAAATGACTGAAGCAGAACTAGACTGAACCATATCTTGAGTGAAATATATCTTAAGTGAAGTATATCTTGAGTGAACAATATCTTGACTAAACTAGATCTTAACTGAAGTAAACCTTGAGAGAAGCAGATCTTCAGAGAAGCAGATCTAGGATGAACGAGATCTTGAGTAAACTAGATCCTGACTGATGCAGATCTTCAGTGAACATCGCAGAGCAGATGAACGAACTAGATTTTGAATGAATCAGCTCTTGTCTCAGAATTGATAAATGAATTAAATTTTGAGTGAACCAGATCTTGAGTGAACTAGATTTTGAGTGAAGTAAATCTTGTGTGAAACAGATCTTGAGTAAAGCAGATCTTGAGTAAGATCTTGTGTGAACCAGATCTTGAGCAAACTAGATCTTAAGTGAACCAAATCTTGAGTGAACCAGATCTTGAGAGAGCCAGATCTTGAGTGAAATAGATCTTGAGTTAACTAGATCTCATTACTCAAAACATTACTGCTAACTATATATGACAGTTTATGATATTTAAATTTATGATATTTAAAACTGTCAAAGGACTTTCTACAGAGTCACTCAAACTTCCAGAAATAACAGCCATATCTCCTTTAAATTGATTCCAGTTATTTTGAAAAGCGAAAGATACACTGAATAGAATAGTCCTGGTTAGAAGCATTTGGACACAGGTCTGCTCAGTCAAGGTTGACCTGGATCTCAATAGCAATAACATTTATAGGTACTGTACAGAGGTGTGTAAACTGACTATGGCTGTTGAAAAACTTATGAACAAGTTATAACTGTGCAAATGGTGGTACACCAACTGTAATTGCTACAGAAGAGTGTAAACTGGATACAGCCATATTTTCTATTACTTGTTTCAGTCATTTTACTGTGGCCATGCTGGAGCACCACCTTTAGTTGAACAAATCAACCCCAGGACTTATTCTTTGTAAGCCTAGTACTTATTCTATCAGCTTCTTTTGCCGAACCACTAAATTACAGAGACGTAAACACACCAACATTGGTTGTCAAGCGATGGTAGGGGGATAAACACAGACACACAAACGTATAGATAGATAGATAGATAGATAGATAGATAGATATGACAGGCTTCTTTCAGTTTCCGTCTACCAAGTCCACTCATGAGGCTTTGGTCGGCTTGAGGCTACAGTAGAAGACACTGTCCCAAGGTGCCATGCAGTGGGACTGAACCCGGAACCATGTGGTTGGGAAGCAAGCTTCTTACCACACAGCTACACAGGTTTTTAAACATATCATAACCACATAAAACTTTTTGAAAGTGATTGTGATTGCTATAACAAAGTAGATATGACCAGGATTGCCAATTTAGTGCTTTTACACTATTTTCAGGGTGAAAAATCCAGCGAATTATGCACCTGTGTAATTTTAGTGACTTTTCTTTTAAAGTTTAGTGCTAAAGTCAGATCTTTTCAATTAAAGTTAAATTGCTTTCAAAAATTCAGGCAGAAAAATTTTGTGACAATAAAAATTATGTTTTACTGCTCTTTTTTAAAGCAAATTGTTTCTGATATTCAAAGAGATGACAAAAAATTTGAAGCAGAAACACAAAACCTCACTCAATTATCGAATGATTTTCAGTATCACATTGATTCACTCAGTTTGATAATTATAATACCTGGAAAGAAACTAAGTGAAGAGGATTCAGTGCAGGATTATTTAGATTATTTGATAATCATATCTTGGTAATCAATTTGAGAACGAAATTTCAGAAAGGTAAATTTATTAGGCAAGAAGAAAATTGGATAAGAAAGTGATGCATAAAATATGCTGTGGAAGTTCTGGAGCAAATTAAACAGCGTGTTCCAGGAAATTTTACTGTATAGAATGTCTCAAATCAATATGACCTGGAATAACAGAATAATAGACCTTATTTTAATGAAGTGCCACCATATATATATATATATATATATATATATATATATATATATATATATATATATATATATATATATTAGACAATTGAAGTTTCAGGTTTTAATAACTATCAATAAATGTGATAAGATGTGAAAATTATACTTCATTATAAAAGCTTAGTGTGTCTTCTTTTTCTTTCAGACTAAATAAATTCAGATTTATAAATTAGATAATGACTATAGACTGAAATACAATCACAGCCCTCCACAAGGGAGGCAAAAGTAATACAGCTATAGCGAAAAAGCTTAAAATTAACCGAACAGTTTGGAAAATTTTCAAGAAATTTGAAGAGTCTGGTTCCTCCACTGATTGACCTGGATGTGGCCAAAAAAGAAGTGTGCAGATCTCTCAGCTTGTCAAAAGTATCGGAGAAAAGATATGCCAAAACCTAATTTTTGATTGGTTATAATTTTTCTCATGGATGGTTTTGATCAAAAGATATATTTTGTTTTGGCATTATTATTTTGGTTGGTTGGTTGGTTAGTTGGTTCCCTGTATATAGGAACACCTTTTGTTTGGGTGCAGGTTTTGTAATGTTATTTTGATAAAAAATATTTTCTATTTTCAGACAACCTGTTTTTGTTTTGGTCAAGTTCAGTGTTCTGCTTGGTTGACTTCCCTGTAGGGACTCCATAATTAACTTTGGCCTGATGGTCATCAGTCGTTCTAGTTGGTTGGTTCTCTTAAGAAGTCACTGTATTTTTCCACTGGTCTTGTGTAAGGTGACATCAGCAACTGGTGTTTGAGAAGGTGTATACATACATACATACATTCATACATACATACGTACATATATATATATATATATACATATATACACACACACATATATACATATATATATACACATATAAATATATATATATA